>NW_017259230.1:819742-822670 GCF_001594045.1 Atta colombica | reverse complement strand
TTTAAATATATTTAATATCATTAAATTAAAATTGAATCCTCACAGATAAATTGGACGTATGATTTTGAATATAATTCTCATACTTACTAGGTGTAAAGTTGATAGACATAGATGCATTAGTACCGCGCACAAAAATACATGTTTCATCGGACGTACTACATTCGGAGATTACCACTTTTGTGAATGTACCTAATGTTGAACCTAAGATAGAAATATGAAAACTATATTAAAGCATAAATATATTAAATAAAAATTAGATAACAAATAATAATATATTAAATATACTGGAAATATACGTATATATTAAATAAATTTAAAAAATAGACTGCTCTTTAATTTTATAATGATTGGGTTATATTCAATTTTATTTATATAAATTAATAAATTAAAAATTTTCAAGAAAAATCATTAAAATAATAAAACTGATTAAATTTTGTAATTATAAAATAGGTCAAATTTTGTTATATTTTAATTATAAAACAATTTAGTAATAAAATATTAGATAATAAAATTTCAAAAATTTTAATTACTTAATATTCACTAACAAAATTTCATTAAATTTTATTACAATTTCTAGTAGATGAATTCTTCTTATATAAAATATTTTTTATCATTAGATAATAATATTATACTTGTGTAGATAGCACCAACAATACATTCCATACTTTGTCCTGCATGCTTTGTTACTATCTCTGACGATAACTCAATTCTTGTATAAAATAAGCTTAAAAGGTGGAGTCACCATTTATTTCTCAAGTAAACGATATGCGTCACACACATCATTAAATTCATTCTTTGATGAAATGATAACTACATTATGAACTGATAACATAATCAGACTTTCACAATAACAAACAAAACGTGGCACGCCACTTAGTCATAAAAAATGACATATTTAATAAAAACTTTGTTGCATATTAATAGTAAGAGATTTTCTTGCTATTAATATGCAATAAATTTTTCTTTCAAAATAAATTAGCTACCCACTAAAAAATACATACTAACAATATTACATTAATATAATAATTTTCTATTCAATATAAATGTAATATTGTACACAACAATTACATTAATGAATTATAACATTCGTATAATGTTACTATATACTTTCAGCTATTCATATTTCCTTTCAAAATAAAAAAATAAAATATAAAGAATATAAAATAGAAATACAAAGTAAATTATTTTTAATGTGAAATAGGAATAATAATGAATAGCGCGCAAGAATGTGTATCGTTATTATGAATGCATCGTTATTATTATTTCGCTGTAAAATCATGAAGTTTATTTAAATGAAGTTTATTCATCAATATGGATATAAAAAGCGTTTATAATAAAAACGATAATAAATGCGATAATAAATGTGTTTACCACAACAAATATCTTTTAACATCAACGAAAAACATATAAAAAAATTTCAAATATCAACACGTAAATCTATTATATTGTCGAAACCTGAACTGATTGAAATTGGATCTACTTGGCTTTCTTAAACACACATATACACCTTCCTGCGCACTATCTACAACGGATGCTTCTAGGTTTTGAAGGCAAACAAAGAAAAAATAAATTTTAGAAAGCATCACTAATGTCCATCTTTATCAATGTAGATAAACTTTAATCTGGTTTAATTTACTTTTTATCTTTTTCTAGTTTTAAGAATGAGATAAAGAATAAGTTAAACCGATTAAAATTAATCTATATTAGTATAAATGTAACATAAAAATAATATTTTCTTCCCTTCTTACAATAGATTCTTTTCTGGTATTTCTTAAAACAAACAGAGCATTCCTTTTAAAACATGCCTCCCTTTCAACATCTTTTGGATCGAACTTTTATAATTTTTAATACTTCATATACCATTTTTAATATGTATTTATATAACATAATAAATCTTTAAAGATTCAGTGCTTTTTTAGCAATACCTATTATCATCATTACAATTAATAATATTTATTTATTAATTTAACTTTGCATATTATACTTTTATAATTATAATTTCAACTTTCTATCTAAAGAAGGAAGTTATTAAAAAGTGATCGAATTTGGCCTCACAAGTGTAAATAAAATAAATATCTAATAGTTTTTTAGTGATTCTTTAATCTCTGCATATAATAATAAAATTATTAAAAAGTGGCATTTCATGGCATTTAAGACAACATCTCGAGCCAAAATTTAAAATTGTATATCATATTCGTGTTCAATTTTCGAGATATTTTCCAAACGCCACGAAGTTTTTAATAACTTTATTATCATATGCAGGAGATCAAAAAAATAAACACTAAAAAATCATTAGGTATTCCTTTAAATAAATAATGTTTTCGAGTCAAAATCTACAAAAAATACTGTTCTTTTCAAAGTTAGCAACGTTATCTTATAAAAATAACTCTTTACCATTCTTTTTCCAAAAAGGAATTCATCATTACTCATTAATGATTTGTAAAAATAACTTATTTATACCGTTTCCGTAACTCAACATACAATGAGTCATTACTTTTTCATTACTTTTTTTTACACTTATAGATTATAATGTTTTTCATTGACACCTCAGTGCACATTAAAATCGTTATACACTTCTCTAATCTGAATGTAAAAAGATATTTCAATTGATAAAATGCCAAAGTATATTTTAAAAAGCAAATTCAAATAGCATAATATTGGGTTGCTGGAAAGTTCGTGCCGATTTTGAAGGAAAATTGAAACTCAGAAGATTTAAATTTTAGTATACATTTATTAAATTTAAATCTTTTGCAGCACGAACTTTGCGGACAACCCTATAAAATGTATTAAGAATTTCGCGATTTTTTTTAACTGGTTCCTATATGTTTATTAAACACATCTTTACGTTGATTTGTGTACAACGCTTAAAAGTGTATTAAGTTCTGCCAATGAAAAACATTACTATATACAGATTTTTGCAGTAAACAT
>NW_017259230.1:817851-819642 GCF_001594045.1 Atta colombica | reverse complement strand
TATATATATATATATATATCACACAAGATTTAGTAATTACGACTAAAACTTTTACGTGGCTAGAAATAAAGTAACGAAAAAAATAATTAATGAAATCATCATTACCTCAAGCATTATTGTGCAAGTATTATTTTAAATTCATTATCATAAACATATTACTCAGAAGAAAATGTAATATTGTTAACGAAACAATATATAACGGTAACAATATTACAAGTAACGCGTTATATACTTTTCAACCTTGATTCTTTTTATTTATACCTTAGTCTTATAAGATCTATAATGTGTTCTTTGTTTCCTGTTTCTTTCTTTTTACTTATTTTTTCCCCTTTTTGCGACCGTTTTATTGACGATTGTATTATTTCTTGCTTGATGTGTTTCTTGTTTCTTCTAAAGTTCATTAACTTTTATCTCAAGCGACGGAAAACGAGATATAAGAGGCAAAAGAATAAGATGTAAAAAAAAATAACAAAAAGCAACCCGTATCCGAAAAAATCGGAATTTTAGATTCGGCAATGACTACACGAATCCATTTCCATTTATTTTCCTTGAGAATTGAAATAGATAGAAATAGATTCGTGTAGTCGAACCGAATCCAAAATTCTAATTTTTCGAATAGTGAGAAGAAAGGATATAAAAAATACATTATAGAACAGACTTTGTGACCAAAATCAATTACTTTTTTAACATTTGGCCTCAAATTTTTAAACTCATGATGGATAAATCCCGAAAACGCAACATCCCTTCAATAAATTATTAACATTTTCATTCAAGGTAGATTTATTGCAAATGATTTTCTGTCAATCCCTGATTAATAACGATAATAAATAATAAAACACTCACCGCAATTATCAAATTTGAAGGCAAGACAGGGCGTGAAACAACATAACGCATAGAAAAGCGTCAATACGACAATCGTCACTCGAATCATATTGCTGTTGCTCGTACGGATTCCGCGCAGCTAATGGCGGGTGCTGCAATACTGCAATTGTTTTAACATGTGTATTCCCCTCTAATACTTAATGAAAGAGCGCCTCCAATCGGTTCTCGTTGTCGAAATACCGATCGAGCTGAGACTGGAAGTTTACCATATATGGCTGTGGTCAAAGTTTCGTTACAAACGCTTTGAAGCATTTGATGGACCATTTAAAAGAAAGAATTTTATAAACTGTATAATATATATAAATAATTTTATAAACTGATTAATTAAATCATTAAACTGATTAATTAAAAAATGCTTCAAAGTGTTTGCAGCATCGCGTTGACTGTATCTTATATCAGAAAGATTTTTCTCTGCCTATATCTTTTAATGATATTTCTTTCTTTTTTTTTTCTTTGGATTTTACATGAAATAATCTCGAATTGAACAGTAGCTCAATCTGATGACTCTAAATGTCCCTAGATCCAGGGACATTTACAATCCTTGTTGTCTATGAAACTCGGATTTCGAATTATTATCGTCATACGTGTTTCTCTTTTGAAAGGTTTTTATTTCAGAAATTTCAAAATATTTTTGTGACATTTGTTGCAATTCATTTTTTACCTACTGTTGCGGTTGATTTGATAATTATTATACCCAGAGAAGATCAATTGTATTTCATTCTGCGTTTTTAATAATAATTTTTTTAACAAATCTCAATTTGAATTGAACTTTTCAACAAACCTATAGTGAAGATGACCCAATAATAAGGGTTGAAACGTCTGTTTTTTATTTCATTTCTGAATATATGATATTCTTACATCAACAATCTGCTGGCTCACATTGGCTTTTTATCTCCCTATTTTTAAAAA
>NW_017259230.1:814511-817751 GCF_001594045.1 Atta colombica | reverse complement strand
TATTGGGTTGTCCGGAAAGTTCGTGCCGACTAAAATTTAAATTTTAGTATACATTTATTAAATTAAAATTTTCTGCGTTTCAATTTTCCTTCAATATCGACACGAACTTTCCAGACAACCCAATACATATAAGACACCAAGTTTATTGGTTATCACTTTTTTCATCCATTGTTAATGCAATGGATTGCATTGGAAGATTAGACAACACGGATTGTAATTTGGATTGGTGTAGGGACGTTTAGAGTCATCAAATTGAATTCCACTGTTCAATCCGATTTAGAGATCCGATTACTTCACGTACCTTTAAATACCTTTAACAGTTGACTGCCTTTTCAATCATTGAGGCTTTTCTGCACGCTCACACACACACACACACACACACACACACACACACACACACACACACACACACGCACACACACACGCACACACACACACACACACACACACACAGAGTGTCGCATTTTAATTTCCCCAAGAAAAATATAAAAGATATAGAAAAATATTTGAGATAAAAATTACATGGTTTAGAGGGGGCACATTTTGCCCGCTGATTTTGGTCGTATCATTTTTTTTTCTAAGTGGAGATGCTAAAAAGATATGAAGGTTACTTCAATTTTTTTTATGGAATTGTATAAATCTTTTATACAATGTGATTCCTTTAATTATTCTGTATATGTATAAAAGTATTAAGGTAGGTAAAGTATTAAGGTAAAAACCAATAGTTTACGAGATATTTTATTCCGGCAATATTGACATAAAATATTAAATAACTCGTAAACTATTAATTTTTTGATAATTGTACTTTAATACTTTTATGAACAGAATAATAAAATGAATGAATTGGTATAAAAAAAACATAATTGCTTTAAAAAATATGTGAGCAAATTGAATAATTTTTTAAGTAAACAACTATATGTTTTCCTTATATCAATTGATTCATATTATTATTCTGTTCTACATTGAATTTTTTTATATCGATAGTTTTCCAAAATATTACACTCGCGAAATATTACGCTCGCGCGATCGAATCGCAAGCCCATGCGTACGCGTAGTCGCGAATTGCGGAAATGAAGAGACACACGTTTATTAAAAAAAAAACAAGATTATGCATTATTTAGAATACACATAAAGAAACAGAACGATCGTGTACAGCGGAGAAACACATGTGCTCAGGAGCACGTCCGAATGTAGTGACGTGTGACGTCCCAACCACAAAATCTGTCAATCTGTCAAATCCATTAAACAACTAAGTTGTTGCTCGTCCCGATAACACAACGTGCCCCTTATGTGTTTCATTCAATTCGACTTTGTGATTTGAAGACTACACGGCACGAGTGTCAAGCTTGCTTATTTAGGTATTTTAAAATCAAAAGACAAAGAGTATTTTAAAAACATATCATAGAATATTAACAAAAATACAAATATCATCGAGACTTTATTTATTATTATTTATTATTCCTACAATTTTAATCGGTGAAATTTGCGACATGTATGGAAAATGCAGCGAGGTTCATTGTTTAAAAATAACTAGCGTAGGTAACGTGTATACTTGAATACTGGGGCGCAATAAACTGTCATGGTCACTACAAAAATTCCAGTTGCATTCTTATATAACCTTCACCGGGAATTTTATACATATAATCTTCTCGTTTTTCTCGTTTCTAAATTCCCACATAACATCGACGCTTACCTAAAAAAAAAAAAAAACAAGAACTTAACTAATTTAAGAACAAAATAATTAAAATTTAAAAAGTAATATACAATACATATACATTATTATTTATATATAAATAATATATATATTTATAATAAAAATATATATATATATAATAAAAAGTTTGCAAAATGTAGTGTAAATATAGATCAAAATTAAAGGACAGAGAAGAAAAACGTAGCTATGTTCTAAAAATATAACATATAATTAAGAAAACTTTATGAAGTATCAATTTTTTTTTGTATAACTTTAAGTATTTAAGATGATTTATATTTAAAATCATAGATTAACACTTTGCGGGCCATCAAATGCTGTTATGTAAGAATATCAGTCTTATCAACATCTATATATGTTATATTGTCTATAATATACAGAGTAAACTTGGTGTAAGAAGTAAGAGAAATTAATTTAATCACAATTGAACGTGAACAGAATAATAATTGTGATTGATCAATTTCTTATTTTTACTTTTTGAACTAGTTTTATTATTAGTCGCATCGCAGCATTGCCAAGCGTTACGATTCAATCAACATCAAACTAGCTCGACTCTGATTGAATCGCAATACGCTTGCAACAAGCTTGTGATACACTTGCAACGCTCCGACTAATATAGAATCAGCATTACACCAAGTTTAGCATTACTCTTCATATTATAGACGACATTACTCAATAAACACAAAGTTACATGTAACATACCTGTTATAATTTCCTATTTAATAATATAATTATAATATAACACGTTACATATAACCTTGTGTTTGCTAAGAATATATAATATGGCTAATATTACATCTATTAGTATTGTATATTATTGGCGTTATTGTATTTAATTATTATAGATATGAATATAACCGAAATATGTTGCTTCGCAACGTAGAAACAATTATATAAGTAATTAAATACAAGATCATTTTATGTATCACAATAGTTTGTTACAATCAGTTGGTGTAATAATATATACGCGGATTGCAAAAATGTTAATGTTATGATTTAAAGCAAAATTACTGCAGGAGTTTTCTTGTCCACATTGAATGTATTTTTGAACTCAGTTTCCTGATCCTTCTTTAAAGGACATTTGACTCCGGAATCTGAATCTTTGCATATGTCAGGATTTTTCAGAGGAAAAGGTATAGGCACATCGAGCAACACACCAAATGCATGTGCTGTGATGTCCGAAATATCTTTGTCTGCAAAAAAAATGTATTAATATAATACTTATTTTTTAATATTTTATACATAATTATATTATATTGTTGTAAAATTATAATTGGAAATTCTAAATAAAATTTTGACTATCTATATATATCATTCATTTATTCAAGAAATATTAAATTTTTTTATAATATTGAAAAAATTATATGAGTAAAATACAATTATTTCACTAACTTGGCGTAAATTTAATGAATACTTTTATGTCTGTGCCACGGGGTAACGTGCATTTCTCATCGGACACATCACAGCTTGAAACTGAGATCTCATCGAATTTACCTGCCTCCGAACCTGAAATAAATTTAAAAATCATA
>NW_017259230.1:810239-814411 GCF_001594045.1 Atta colombica | reverse complement strand
ATATAATTTATAATAAATATATAATTAATTTATAATAAAATATAATTAACAAATATAATTTGCATTATACACAAACTTAATATTATAAATATTCAACACATCAATATAATTTAATTTAATTGAAACGAATTTATTTTTGCACAAATAACTTTATTGCATGCGCTTTTTGTATTACTGATTTGCTATGTAATTACATTTCATAATAACAGAAAGTTATGTATAAGCGTAATTATATATTAATCAAACAAACATCCAAAGAATATACGTAATTAAATGACTTAACGTGTAATGTTGCTAATAGTTTCCGGTATTATTATACGTTCTTGATTAAAGATTTCAATGTGTAAATAGTCTCCTTGTAATTTGTAATTAACGATAAGAACCAAGTAATGGATAATATATAATTAACAAGGATCTTCGAATGATTTCATAAGAGAGAAAGAGATTCTTAATTCTTATATACTGTTATATAAAATATTCGGATTTAATTATTATTTGCATTAACTTAGTTTCTTCCCTTTAAATTGGAAATTGATTATTGATTTTAATAATTGTATTTTTACACAAAATAAAATAATATTTTCAGAAATAATTCTGAAATAAATCTCTATTTGCTTAATTATTGAAATAATTCTAGTTTTAATAATTTTTTATCGGTGCTTTAAGAAAAGACAGAAAAACTGAAGAGAGGTGATTATTAAGAATATATAAAATATTCTAAAATTACTTTTTTATAATAAATCCTTAAATTTTGAGATAATTTCTCCTAATTTCTTCTAAACCCCAACTAACACCGAGAAGATTATTAATTTTATTTTATTAATTTTATTTTATCGAATTTTCAAGCTTTCAGTGTTTATTATTATATACTTTTTATATATTTTTTTAACGTAGCAGAGTTACATTTTTATTCGGATAAAATCAATTCAAATTGTCTAAAGAATTTATCAAAAGAATGTTTCATCTAAACATCGTTCAGAACTTTATAGATATTAAAAATAAAATACTAACAATAAAACGCTCGTTATTTACATTGGAAGTGTTATGAGACACTAAGCATGTGCGCTCCAGCGTAGGGCGCAAAATTTGGAGGGGCGCAAAATTTTAATAGGCAGCGCTATTCTTATAAATATAAAGCTCTACTTTAATATTTTAAATGAATTAGCTAAAAATGGTTTTCTGGAAATCTTTTCAAATTTAACAATAGCGTTACAGATCTTATTAACTGTGCTAATGCTGCCAATGTCTGTGGAAACTATAGAGGCATCTTTTTCAAAATTAAAAATAATAGAATTACTTGAGAAATACAATAACACAGATGCGGTCATGCGATTTAGCTATGATATCAATTGAAAAAGAATTGGCGAACAGTTTTGATTACATAATCAGTCTTACGTATAACATTAAGACGTAATTAGAATTTTTCAAAAACTATTAAAGCCAAAAAATATAATAATATGTTGTATTCGGCGTCAAATATATTATTATAAAAGAAAATATGAAATTTATTGTATTTGTATTCCTGTGTTATGCAAATTGATGATAATTCCTTTTTTTTTAATTGTTAGTTTGTTGCCGTTGGCGAGAGATTGGTGCTTTAGAGATTTAGCAATATTTGTGATGAGGTGCGTGAAAAGTCAATTCCAGCGTAGGACATCAAAGGTGATCATAACGCTTCCGCATTGAACAATAAAACTTCAAATTTAAAAAGAATGAGATATTTAAAAATATGCGGAATATTGACATATTAAATTAATTATTAAATTTTAATATGCAAATTTATCCCTTTTACGCCACGCAAATTGCCTCATTGACTAAGACTTTTAATAGTCTTGTCCAACTTTTAATATTATTAATTAATATGTTATATAAATTAATATATTAATTAATTAACATATAAACTAATGACGGATAGCTGTCTTGCTGAAGAAGTATTAATCAACCTTCTTGCAAAGATAATTCTTCAAAATAATTAGAGTATGTACTTACCACAGTCCTCGAAAACAAAGGCAAAGGAGGATGTTATTCCACATAGAATACATAATATCGAAAAAACAACACTGATCTGCATCATGTTGTTTCCACGTTTTTCATACAGATATTAATAATGTGTGTGATCCTCGCATCTCAATTTATAAGCGCATCGCTCTTATCTAACTCGAAAATGTAATTTATCTCATTTCGCTAATAATAGATTATCTGCTATTGCAAATGGTTTCATTGTATATATACATATGCTTGATGCGTTTATTTATCCTTCGTAACTATTGTTATTTTTTATGTATTGTTATTTTTTATGTCATATATATATCCATACAGCATAACAACTGAAAGTTTTTAGAAATATCTCAGAAATATTTCAACTGAAAAGTGAAACATTTAATAAAAAATTAACGTATATAAAACGTATATTTCAATATCATTTCTAAAACCTTTCAATGTAGAAATGTATGCAGTTTTCCTAGACACGTATCCCAGTTATTAATATTACTGTATTCTCATTAATTGTGCTGAGTAGGAAATGGACAAGAACTTGATAGAATTTTATTCAGTGGTTGAAGTGATTGAACTTAAATCGTAGGGTAAGGGGTTAAAGTATTTCTTAAAAATAATTATATCATCAACTATTTTGATTAATTAATCATATTAACATATATACTTATTAAAATAATCACTTATTAAAAATCACACCTGCAGTTTCCATACAATCATTATTCATATATAAAAGTTTTTCGCAATCAAAAATGTTTTATACTACATATTTTTAAAATGATAACAAAATTATGAAGAAATTACAGAGTATTCTAAATCACATTAAAAATAATACGACAAATTTGGTGACGGACGGATCATAAGTTATTTTAATAAATAATAATATTTTTTTAATCTGTGCTCCAATAAAAATAAATGGAAATGTATTATAAAATACATTTCCATGATAAAAATCTCAATTTTTTAATATAAGTACATTATGTATTCAAAATTATTTACATAAAATTACATTACGATGCATGAATCAGTTGTCTAGTAAATAAACAAAATATTTATTCGTTCTATATCTTTTAATTTGTTCTATATCTTTTACGTTTTAATAGAAGTATTTCTAAAATCTATCATATGCAATAAATTGAAAAATTTTATATATGTTTTAAACAAAACAAAAAATCATCATGATGTTAAAATCCAAAATGTTTATTAAAAGTCATTTTTTTGATCAATCACGATTCAATTTAATGTCATTTTGATGTTATCGTAAGTTGTTCTAATTTTTAACGAAAAATTTTTGTATATGAATGACTTGTTTTGCTTTAATTGCAAAAAATCTTTTGTACATGAATAATATATTATGTGGGATATTATGTGGGAATTGCAGGTGTAAGTGATTTTTTTTAATGGTGATTACATGTGCTTATACATATAATGCGATTAATTAATCAAAATAGTCGGCGATATAATTATCATTTTTGAAAAATACTTTAAGTATATTTCAACAAGTCTTGTAATTTGTAAACAGATCACACAAAAATTCTTAATAAATTATAAATACTTCAGAAATAATATTTAAATTGTTTAATTGCTACTAAAATAATGTTTAAATTTATATCGACATAATGAATGTAAAATAAAAGTAAGAATTCACTCGTATTACAAAGCAAAACTATACAAAAATTCGAGTATCAATCGATTAATGATCGAGCTCACAAAAAGATATGAAAATAAAATTTTTATGAACGATACATTTATTAAAAAATTAACATACTTTTTATGATCACAAGTCCTTCTTTAACATGTATTAAGAATATAAAGAATATAAAATATATAAAGATATACAAATAAATTATTTTAACATAATTTAAACGGTAATATAAAATATATAAAACGCAAAGATTATTTTAGTATGATTAAGTTAAATGAGAGATAAGAATACAAATTCTTGAATCCAAATTAAAAGTAACTGTTGAATCTCCACTTTAATTTGGAATAGTATGTAAAATTATTCACATTCTATATACATAAAACAATAACTTCAAGAATTTGTATTCTCATCAACGTTTAACTTAATCATGCTAAAATAATCATTGCATTTTATATATTTTATATTATTATTTAAATTATGTTAAAATAATCTCTGTATCTTTATATCTATATTTTATATTCTTAATACATGCTGA
>NW_017259230.1:806138-810226 GCF_001594045.1 Atta colombica | reverse complement strand
TATATATATATCATTTTTTAAATATTAGAAACACCTAAAATCAGAGAGAATCCGCTGGATTGCGTTTCAAAATTCAATTCTGTCAACTCGAGTATTATTTTGTCCTTATTATATACTAAATAAAGATATTCGGAGTTGACAGAATCAAGTTTTGGAACGCACTCCTGAAATCTTTTTGATAATATTTCAAAAAGATTGTAGATTCTTTGTGTAATATTTGATCAATCTTTCAACAAGATTTCATTATGTGCAAGAATCACAGACATTTTGCTTTTCCAGAGCTGTCTCAGAAATATGGCAGACATATTTCGTAATTTTTATGAAATGTTTCACTTTTCAGTTGAAAAATTTCTAAGATATTTTTGAAAACTTTCAGTACTGTATGGAATATATCTTTCGAATATCTATGAGTTTGATAATATTTTACATATAAAAAAACGAACTGAACGAAATGAAAAATGTTTTCCTTATTTTATAGATCTATCGTGTTTTAAAAAAACATTGCAAAAATTTTCAACTTCTTAACATAAAATCTTAAAATAAGTTTTCTCCACAAAATCATTTTTTAAAAATAATTTCAAATAAAATTGAAAACTACTTTACATAAGTGAGTTTATTCTTTAAAACGGTTTATCGTTATTGATATTTATTAAGTTCTTTTATTTATATAATCTGAATTGACAATTTGCGAGATTCCTTTATTGGATATCCTTTGAACTTCTGTGCGAAGCGATATCGACTGAGATTTCATTACGACGTTGTTTAAATTATTCCGTATCGTGGCGCCGCAGCGCTTCAGTGCCAGCATCAATCGTAAGGAAGTGACGTTCTGACAGCGCACCGTCCACGTAGCGTTTTGAGTATATATTTGCGCATTGCTGTTCAGGAACATCTGAGCAGTCATCAGAAGTAACGTTTTGGTGTACTCGTACAACGCGTAACGTGAGTATTTTGTGTTTTTATCTCATTTGAATATTTTTACGTACAAATTTTCTTCTCTCATGAGAGGAATATCTGTGCAATTCTTACCTGTGCAATTCTCCGTGAAAAAGTTTGGACTTTCTAACATAACCCAGATTTAATTTATTGCATCAATACATAAGTATGTTTTTTCTTTCTTGTCGATATGAATGAAATATTTTTTGTGAACCAAAATGTGATATACCTGATAATGTTATATAAAACAGCGATTAGAACCTTTTTTTACATTAAAAAAATTGAGATTTTTAGATTTTATTTACTATATTAAAGTATAGACATCTTGTACCTGTATACTAATTAAAACATATCTTATAACTTTTATATATAATATTCTAACATAAATATAATGCAGATTTATGTATTTTTTATAATTGAACTTTTCACTTCCCTTTTTTTATCTACAATATTTAGTTATTGCCTGTTTTGTTTTGAATGTGTAATTGACAGAATGTGTAACATAATATAAATGCAAAAATAGACCTATTATTATAATGTCATTACAAAATGTGATCAATGATATTACAAAATATCTCAAGGATTGTTGCTCAATATGGAAGCTCGAAGAATATCTGAAAGATTGAAATGTATTTTATATACATGTATGTTGTTTGATTAATCAGCTTATTTCAAAATTATTCTTAAACAACACACTTCTATTTCTTTTGCAGTTTATCAATCGCTATGGATCAAATCAAGAAGCTCACTGAACCAGGTCGTCAGTTTGCCAAGGATAGCATCCGACTTGTCAAAAGATGTACCAAACCAGATCGCAAAGGTAATTTATTTCTATTAAGCTACGTATGCCAGAAATATAATGATTAATCATAATTTGTTTTTTATGTATTACAGAATTTCAGAAGATTGCTATTGCTACTGCGATTGGTTTCTGTATAATGGGCTTCATAGGATTCTTCGTTAAGCTAATCCATATCCCAATCAACAATATCATTGTGTAAGTTTTTGCATAATTGCTATTTTATTTTAATTGTTTAAGAAATTTTAATATTTTTTTTATTTTCAGAGGTTCATAATATTAATCTTGATTCTCATCAATATTATTAAGGAAATTATTGATAATTATTGATAAGGTTCTGTAAGATTATGTGCGTTAATTGTCCCTTAATCTTATTTATAATAACAAAAATGTATTTGCTATCTATTGAATTGGTTTTGTGAATGAAGTAGGTAAGAGATGTGTGCGTAATATTAATGAATTTTATAATAAAAGTTAAAAATTACTTACCTTCTTTTTTACTAATTGTGTATCCTAAAAAATAAGAAAAATAAAAATCTAAGAAATGTAATTACAATATCTTGAACATAGATGTACAAACTTTAAGAAACACAAAAAAGTTTTGTGTTAAAATACAACAATACAAATTAGTTATTTTAATTTATATATCATATTCTATTATAAAAAAATTTATTTATTTTAATTCAAAATAAAATTTCTTAATTTAATAAAATTCTATCATAAGAGGGAAATCCTATAAAAGTTTAAGTCATTCTTTTAGTATTAAAGACACTTTTATTTAAAGAATAAAATTTTTCCTTAGGTTATAACGATCAAATTTTGTCGGCCGTTTATCTGTCTTATTATCTGCAAAATATTATCAGTATTAATAAAAAAAAATTTGCAAAAAAACGATCATGTTGCATAAATCATAGCCAGGTACTGAGTAATATACGTAAAAGATATAATGATCTTGTATAAATCTGGCATGCAGCTTTACTTTATTTCGCAACTTAACACTGCTCCAAAAAAGCGACGTTTTTTTCTAATAAAAAAAATAAAAAAAAAATTTATTTACTGATAAAAAAATAAATGAGTCCTTAGATATTATAGAAGCCACAATATCTAGGATCTTAGTATTGGCAGTATTAAAATAACAGAACGGACTATTTAAAATCGCAAAGATTGTGCAAATATAAACTTACCGAAGCACTTTTAACGAAATTCTTAACATTGGAGCTGTGAAACATTAACTTAACAATATTACTTTTCAATTTAAAAAATAATATCTCCCACATTTAATACATATAAACTATATTAAATAGATAGAAATTCATTGTTCCCCTAAGGGCACATTAAACTATTAAATACTCTGTTCTGGCAACTTGATAAAAATTCTATAAAAAGAAGATAATATTTCTAGCACCATTCGCGTATCGCTGTTGTATGATACTGGCATAATTGCCATACTACTCTCTTTTTTGCGATTTATAAGTCATACTTGGATTTTACTTGATTTCGTAAATTCCATATACTATCGAAGAGAAAGAGAGGAAAAAACGCGGAAGACTTTGTCCCACTTTGCTTCGCTCGCGAAGTGCCGGAAAAGTTTCTCATGTTTTATCATCAAAAATTATTTTATCAATTTGTAGCAACATTCCGAACAGGGAAAGTTTAGT
Source organism: Atta colombica (assembly GCF_001594045.1). Classification (NCBI taxonomy): domain Eukaryota; kingdom Metazoa; phylum Arthropoda; class Insecta; order Hymenoptera; family Formicidae; genus Atta; species Atta colombica. The sequence continues at coordinate 806,833 of NW_017259230.1, read as the reverse complement.
CCGCGGATATGTATAAGCGTTTTTCTTCGTTAATATAATTACAGCATTCCTGCTAACGATCAGGCTAACTTTCATAGATTACGTGAGAAATCATCTTATAAGCGTAGCCCAAAGTGTGTTTGTCAAATTAAAAAGTAAAATAAAAATCAAATAATATGAAATCTTTCAAATAATTCAAAATTATTTTAAGACGCAACAGACATTGGAAACTTATAATAATAGGAAGAAAATATATTTTATTGTAAGAAATTATTTAAAAAATATATTTAAAATTAGACAAAATTCATTTTTTCCAATTTTGAAGATATTAAGTAATCTTAAAAAATAGAGTTTGAACATACAGAATTTGCTCAGCAAACTTGTAACAATTATTATAGAATTACAGGGTACATTATGTTGTGCTTTCTCGCAATTTTCTTTGGCGTTTTCATCTGCTTTTTTTATCTGTTTATATCTTTTCGTATGAATATTGGCAACTGGATCCAAGATTTTTAATCGCAATATATATCAAGTCTCAATTTGCAAACGCACTGAGGGGAAATAAAACGAAACTAAATTGAGGTATGTCATTAGGCACGTAATTCTCGATTCTCCAACGAATCTAATATTTAATATTCGTCATGTAATTAAGTGATCATTTGATTGTTAATGGCGTGCACTTATTTATGCAATTGTTTGCGTTGTAAAATTATACA
>NW_017259230.1:800258-806038 GCF_001594045.1 Atta colombica | reverse complement strand
TATATATATATATATAAAATATTAAATATCATTCTCATTACTCATATAATTATAAGTATCCTCTGAACGTATGTTATCGTTTCCTTGATAATCAATATCAATGATAAAGAAGACTTACTTACACCGGGGTACTCGCATGTACTCTCTTTCTCACTGTTGCAAATCCGAGACACGCACTTTGAGACACGAAATTAAAGAATTATTTATTTCCAAAACGTTTTAAACCTTTTCTTAAGTGGAAGTTACCCGCATATTATTATGTATTAAATTACATACAAAAATTTTCAAAATCTTCAAAATCTCAAACAAATTTTTAGAATATTAAATCTTATATAATCGAAAATTTTTAAGTCTTCCTGTATTTTTCAAGGCGTGATTTTAAAGCGATTTGAAAATAATTCTCTTCAATTCATTAATATGCGTTAATATTCGCAGTCTCGATTTTTGCTTATTATTAATAACGGATCATGTTTTAGCGATGCCCACTTGTTTTACGAGTTTTTATCGATGCGACAAACAAAAAAAGATTATATTTATCAGCTAAATTCACTGAAAAATGTAGAAGCAGATTTTCAAAATCTTATTACTAATAGAGAAGACTTCTTTTTAATTAACTGAAATTATAAACAGTTTTTAAAAATTAGAAAATTAATAATGCAATTAATAAAAATTAATATTTTTAAGGGAATGCTGGAACCATCTGATCGCCATCTTATCGGTAAAACTAACGTTTTTATTTCTGTTGAATTTCTTCGTAATGGTTTCACAGAATAAAAATTCTTTTTCCACGATTAAAATATACATGCTAATGTACTTGTCGCTAGTGTAGTTCATGTCCAAAGCTGGAAAAAATAAAAAAGTATAAAATTTTTTATCCATTTTTATCTCAGTATGACGACCAACGCTGAAGATAAAATGGATAAAGAAATTTGTATTTTTTCCAGCTTTGAACGTAAAATACACCAGCGACAAGTACATTAGCATATACATTTTAATCATGGAAAAGGAATTTTTATTCTGTGAAACTATGAAGTACACTACGAAGAAATTTAACAGGAACAAAAACGTCAAAAACATCAATTTTATCGGTAACACAGATGGCTTCAACATCCTCTTAATCATGAATAAAATTTTTCTATTAATACATTATAATTTAATAAATTTTATTCTACATAACAATGATAATAATAATAATAATAATAATAATAATAATAATTCTTGTAAAAGAATGAGCATCACTGGATAGTCCGTCTTTATCTTACATTATCGATTATACAATTAAAGTCCTTATAAGAGAATGTCACAGTACGGTTATTACGAAGGAATGTCTTCAAGCGTTCTCTACGTCGAACGTTTTTCGAGTATAACAAGAGCATTAGAAAAAAAGGAAGGAGGAAAAAGTGAAAGAGAAAAAAGGGAAAAGAAAAATTGATGGATGAAAGGAAGATGAAAGATAAAAATCATTGTTCGCGTTTATGATATAATAATCGACTTACGAGCTACGGACTTACAATCGGGAGAAACGAACGGTGAGAAGCTCGGACGTCTTAGAAAACTAAAGTGTTAAGAATTAAATTACAAAAATTAGCGAAATAAAAATTAAAGATAATCAACGAAATCACTTTCTCCAATATCTTGTATATGGAATGCATATAATCCTGCCGTTATCGGCATCCTGACGCCAACCATTTCATCGTACAAAGTATACTGTTCAAAATAAATAATTCCGAACAACTTTTATTTTACATATTATGTTAATAATTAAAACTTATAAAATGTGAAATAAAATTCTAATATGCAAATTATAGAATAAATAAAATTTTTAAAAAATATTTACTCATAGTTTTCAACTCATTGAAAACATTGAAATTTTATACAAGAATTTAATTTGCGAAAACGTAGGTGATAAATAACCGAGTTGTATAAAAATTACAAATCTTTAAAATTAAATTCAAGAAGAGTTACTTTCACTAGCGTCAATTAATATTTACTATAATTTTTGATTTTTATTAATTTTATCATGTGTCTACGGAACAAAAAATATATATATTTTATAAAGTGTGTGTGTGTGTGTGTGTGTTTCTTAGATATTTTTTGAAGTTCTGTATCTTGACGAAATTAAAATAACGTTGACCGTCTCTAATACTCCAAGAACCTTCAATTATTATGTACACGTTCCGAGCTTCTCGACGATCCTCCCTCCCTCGAGACGAAGAAGAAGAACGATTTTCGCCGTTTTGCTAAACCGTGCAACCGGCATCCGATGTTGTCGGCACGAACGGACTACCCTGCCGGTAGAAATCGGTCTCGTACTCCTCGACCTTCACTGGGTAATCGGTGACGCAGTTCTGTGGCTGATTAAGGGCCGGTGGAGGTTGTGGCACAAAATTTTCCTGATAACTAGGCAGATGAAGGGGCTCAGCGAACTGCTGATACGATGTTGCGTCCACGCCCTGCTTTAAACAGGTCGGACTGTGGAGACTCAGCATGTCGACCAGCCTGCGCCTCTGAGTCTCTAACTCTTGGATTTGTGACTTCAAATCCAGGTTTTGAGTCTCGAGAATTTCGGATTCCTGCACAAGGATCACCGTTTTCTCACGCTTTTTCAGTCGACACTTGGTCGCTGCAATCTTATTGCGTTCGCGTCTTCGCCGGCGTCGTTCCTCATCCTCCGGCGTCAGCTGCAAACGACAAAAAATTTCACATTTTTTTATTCTCTATTCTTCTATAATATTTTCCATTTTCTTTCAAAAGCATAAGGAAATTTCTTGGATATCTTCTTTTAGGAAATTGCAATTATTTCGATTCGTCGGGTTTGAATTAAATTTTTAAAATGATCCTGATTTTAAGATGTAAAAAACTGAGACCTAAGATTTCGACATTGAAAGGAGACCTTAAAGAAATTGTATACAATTCTGAATTTCTCTAATTTATACAAAACACAAAAACTCTAGACATTTTCATTTCTGACGTCTTCTATTTTAGAAAAGCAGATTTTTTGAATTTTCTATTTTATCATTAAAAGATTTCATTGATTTATAGATTTGTATCTTTAAGATTCAAAATTTTTAATATTCTGATTTTAAGATGTGACTAGAAATTCTTGAAAAAAATCTTAAAAGAAAAAGAAAATTCCGAATGGATGTTCCGAATGTCGTTGTTTAGAAAATCTAAATGTGAATCATTGTGAATCATTCCTATTTTGAAGTTTTGTAATTTTAATCGACAAAAATCGATGATTCAATTTAACATAAATACTTTACGTGCAAGTCGGTTTTCTGTTGAATAATAACGATAGATATATATTTCGAGAGAAGATGCTAATTGTTTGCAACTTGTTGCACTTTCGCGCACATTAGCAAGAATTAGCAAGATAAAGATATAGAGATGTTAATTAATGACGAATACGAATGAAGTTCGGCATGATTTTTGGATAATGAAATACGTGAGTTATAATGTATTAAAATACATTTCCAAAACACACAAACACACACACACACACACACACACACACACACACACACACACACACACACATTTACACATGCATTTACATACACGCGCTCTTATCATATTTTATTCATTTTTAATTTATTTATTATATATGACATATGACTTTGACGCTTTTTTTAACATTATCATGATAAAAATTTGATTTAAAAAATTCGATTTATAAAATTTACAATTCTTCACAGATTAATAAATTTCAGTATTATATACTTATGTATTACTTAAAATAAAACACAAAATCTCGTAAAATTTCACCACAAAGTTCTTATGCGATATTCATTATTTTATTTAGAGTAACAGTATTAATATTGAAATAACGTTGGCTCTGATAAAAAAATATAAGAAAATCGAAATAAAAAACAGTAGAAGAATTAAAAATATACTTATGTTTTTTTATTGTATCTCAATTACAAAAGCATGTGATCCATACCAATTAAAATATAAGCGCGTTATTTCTTCGCCCTTTCAAAATTTCGCTAATTTTATAACAATTTATACTTCGTGCTATAAGTTAGTCACACATATTTTCCATAATAGTAACCGTAGGTTTTCGACTAATCGCTCGATTCGGTCGTCTGTAACCGTAACCGTAACAATCGAGCAACGCAATTGGTCGAAAACCTTATTGTTACTGTTACGAAAAGTGTGATTAGCTTTAAATAAACGATATGCAAATTCACAAATGCCTAAATTGCCGAAACGGCTCGACACAGCATCTGTTGGAATTAATTTATTCGCGCACGCGAATAGTCGCAACAGCAGTCAAGGACATAAGAAGTATCGAAAGGATTCATCGTCTGGAATCGAGAAAATGTTTTTAAGCTATCGCCAGATTTACTAGAATGGAATTGAATCGCTATGTATTCATACATGTTTCATTCAAAACATTTAGATTGTTCGTTTTAACTGCATTTTTTTGCATTTTTTCATTTATAGTTAATGATATGTAATATATATTTCTTATAATTAATTTATTTCGTGATTTACATAAATAATAAAAATTGAAAAGAAACGAATATTTATAATTAGATTTTAAAAGAAGTAAAAAAAGTAGTGAATAACAGAAAAATTGCAACACTTTTTTCAATGGATTTCAGCTTTGCTCATAGAGCGGTTGAACGTAAATGATAAATCTATAAGTAAGAGAACCAATCTCTCCGATGAGCAGATTGCATTCCAAAACTCATCGAAAAAAAGTACTGCAATTTTTCTGTGACTCACTTTTCAGAACGTGAAAAATATAATTAAAACAACAATCCAATATACAGGATGTTTCCTCTAACTTGATCATTTAAAATATCTCCGTTGTTTTTAATGATATGAGAAAATACCAGGAGAAAATTGTTTGATTTGAAGGAAGATATTACGATGAGCAAAAAATTTTTCTTAAGATCATATTTTTTGAGATTTCAAGATCATCACCACTTTTTTAAACAAAGCTATATGATTTTTTTTACATAATATGATTCTTCTAATTATTCTGAATAAGTATTAAGGTAGTAACATCAAAAAATCAATAGTTTACGAGATATTTTATTCTAGCATATTGATATAAAATGTTAAATAACTCGTAAACTGTTAATTCTTTTTTATAATCGTACCTTAATTTACTTTTATGAATAGAATGAGTTAAATCAATAATAAGATAAATCAATTGATGAAAAGAAAACACATAGTTGCTTATTTTTTAAATTATCCATTTTGCATACATATTTTTTTAAAGCAACTATGTGTTTTCTTTTCACCAATTGATTCATCTTAATATTCTGTTCATAAAAATATTAAGGTACACACAATTTTCAAAAAATTAATACGAATAATTTATTTAATATTTTATGTCAATATGTGTCGGAATTATAAAGTATAAAATATCTTGTAAACTATTGGTTTTTTAATACTATTACCTTAATACTTTTATATGCAAAAGAATTAAAAGAATCATATTATAAAAAAAATTATACAATTCCATTTTTAAAAAGTGGAGACTTTGAAGTCTTAAAAAATATGACTATAAGAAAAATTTTTTGTTCCTCATAAGAGGTGCCCGAATCGAACATTTTCTCTTTTAATATTTTATCATTAGAAAAATAATGGAAATATTTTAGATAATTTAGATGATCAAGTTAAAAAAACATCCTATAGAATACTTTTCATCAAAATTGAACAGTATACACAATATATATATAATTAAAAGATTTTTTTAATACAATAAAATATGTAATCTATTCTATATATAATTGTTTTTAGTGAGTAGAATTGTCACTTTTCTG
>NW_017259230.1:793092-800158 GCF_001594045.1 Atta colombica | reverse complement strand
AATTTTATATATAATTTTATATATAATTTCTTCTAATTTTATATCAAAGATATAATATCTATTAATTTTTTGTTACAAATTAAAACGCAATATAACATCTTTTTCTTGTTTTATTCTTACTCCCTGAATACTAGAATTAATAAAAAAAATAGGAAAATAATTCGAAAGAGAGACAATTATAAAATTTTATTGTTTATACATTATTAATTACATGAAAATAAGAAATTACCTTTGACAAAATTTTAACTCTCTGTAATCTAAATTATTGTCATTTTATTAAATATTTCCAATAATTATATTATAAATTATGCAATTTTAATATTATTGATACTTGTTTTCCTAACACAAAATTATGATAATTTCTTTCTTTCAAGATAATTAATATAATTTGTATAATCAAACTAAAAAATTAATGAAAACACATAAAGAATTAAGGAAGAATATAAAAAGTGACAATTCTTATTAAGAAGCTCTCGGAAAAAATTTGCGTGAAGTTCTGAGGAAAATAGTATTCAAAAAATACGAAAATTTACTTACACCACTCTTGGTGTTGTTAATGCTCGTCTCATCCTCTTCTTCATCGTCAGCGCCGCTGTCCTCCCTTTTCGTTTTCTTTTTACCATCGTCACCACTACTGTTCGCCCGCCTCTTCGTCTGTAGCGTTAGTTTCAGCCCTGTCCAAAGATGAGTTTAATTAATTCTCATTAATTAATTTCGCTCGCAGGTATATCGCCAAGGTCATAACAGTCATTTGCAATATGCAAGTAATGCAAATCCATTAGAATTACCCAGAAAAGTAGTTAGATTGTAATTAGATGCTGTGATAAAAAGGAGGAATTCTTTCCTTGTTATTTTTTACTAAAGTATTATATAATAAATTCCGATTTTTAATTTATAATAACTTTAATTTTAATTTTAAAGCAGCAAGATTTTTTATTTTCATCATCGAAAGTATTAACAACTGGAAATGCTATTAGTAATCAAAATAATTGGTTTGCAATTTTTTTTATAAAAATTCAAGTTTATAACATATTTTTTAGTTTTTTTTCGTGATTTTTATAAAATAAATATAAAGTAATATAAAATATTAATTAAATTAATCAATTTAGTTTCTCTTTTCATTTTTTTTTTAAATATTACATATTAGAAGTACAAATTAGTTCGGTCCGTTTTTTTGTATTCAAAAATACATTTATTTCAATTCAAAATGAATGAAAAGATCAATTAAAGTATTGTCCATCGCTGCCTATTACTTTTTCCCATCTCTCAAGCAATTTCGAATTCCATCTCGAAAAAATGACTCGTCTTTGGAGACGATCCAATTTTGAAGCCAATTTTCGATTTCTGCGAAAGAAGTGAACCGGTGACTTGCTGCATCCTTCGAAATAACTAGTAAGGAGCAATGTCCGGAGAATACCGCGATAAAACATCTCATTTGAGCGTTTCCAAATATTTTTTTACGACTTTAGCGACATGAGGTCAAGCGTTGTCATGAAGAAGAATAACTTTATCACTTTGTCTTTGCTCGTGTTTTTCCGGTCGTTTTTTTCGCAATGCATAGCTCAAACGAATCAATTGTAGCCGACACCGATCGCCCGTAATGGAATCGCCAAGTTTCAGCAGCTCATAGTAAACAAGACCCTTTTAGTCCCATCAGATATAAAGCATGATCTTCGAACCATGAATGTTCGTGATGTTGATGTTGATGTTGAGGTGTAGATGTCAATGACAACAATTGACTGGGCTTAGCGTAGTATTTTTTCTTCTTGGGATTATCGTAGAATATCCACTTCTCATCTCCAGTCACAATCCAATGCAAAAAACCTTTTCTCTGTTGTCTTTAAATCAACTATTCGCAAGTGAAAAATCGCTTTTCAACGTCTCTCGATTTTAGTTCATAAGGCACTCAATTTCCTTGTTTTTGAATCATTCCTATGGCTTTCAATCGTACAGAAACGGCTTGTTAAGTTATTCCCAATGATTCTGCAAGTTCCTCTTGCGTTTGACTTTGATCTTCTACGAGTAATGCCTCTAAGTAATGCCTCTTCTTTGTCTTCGAATTTTTTTTGACTGTCCAGAGTGAGGCTTATCTTCAACGCTGAAATCTCCATCCTTGAAACCCTACATGATTTATCAGTTGGAGCAGTGTCATCATAAACTTCGACAAGCATTCGATGGGCTTCAGCCGCACTTTTCTTCCAATTAAAGCAGAAAATCAAAACCTCCTGCAAATGCTGCTTGGTTAACACAAAATTCAAACACACAGTAAAAATCAAGTTTTTGTATGAAATTCAAAGCGATATAAATTGAATATTATTAGCAGATGTTCAACTTCTCTGAAACTGCCAAAATCAGCTGTCACTATGAACCATTCACAACAGCTGGAGCCATTTTTAGAAAAATGGACCGAACTAATTTATATTCCCAATATAATATTTTTATTAATTCTATTTTCGATCACAGCAGTCAGTGCTATGTATATCATACAGGTCCATCTAACGTGAACCCCATTTTATCTTTACAAGATAAGATTGAATCAAAAATATTCACAAAAGTATGGTAACGCCATAAATAATGGCAACATCGATTTTCGAAAAAAATTCATCTATTAAGCCAACTTTTATCTGAACATGTTTTTTATTCAACCTTATCTTGCAAAGATTTAAGAGATGATCATATTAGGTGGAATAACCCGTGTATATATTTATATTTATTATTGAATAATAGAACTTAGTCGCAATAATTCAAATATTAATAGCATTAGTAAAACTTTAAATGTATAACTATAATTGTGTAATATGTAAGTGTAATTATATATTACAATGATAATTCGAGAACAATATTTATTACAAAGAATAAAAAAATCAGATTGCGCGAATATAATTTTTTAACATCGCAATAAATTATAGACTTCCGCCGGAAAGCGGACTTGAAAATATTGCAACGCACAATGTATTAATGCCATAGAAAATGCCAGTGATCGCTAACATTTCCACATGGTACAAGGACATTCTCGTGACCTTCAAGGAATTAAATCACGATAATTAAGGAGTATCAGCAGTATTGCGATATACAATCTATTATCAAAGCACTCTAAACCCGTACTCTATATTCATCACACACACACACACACACACACACACACACACACACACACACACACACACACACACACACACACACACACACACATATCAAAAGTGAATTAAAAAAATTTTAATTAATTAATTTGGCTGTTGATGAATAGATCGGGATAACCGGCACGTACACAAAACCGCAAAGGCAATTATGATAATAATCCTTTGCGATTGTGTGCGTGTGTTACGTAATCCGTAATTTGAAAGGAACAAGATTTGCAATTTAATGCTGTGCATAGAGTGAAGGTAAAAAAGTAAAGAAATAAAGAGAGAAAGAAAGAGAAGCACATTTTATATAGCAGAACCACTATATTGTCATTGATATTTGTTAAAGTGGGTGGAATAAATGCAAATATCGCTTAGATTTCAACTTAGACTTCTTGCAGTTTGTACATTTTATAAGAAATATAAAGCAATTAATATTATCGCAATCTGATATTTACAGAAAGACAAAGTTAACCTAAGTTCTTAGACTCGTAGCCCTTTGTCTTTCTGTTTTTTAAATTGAGTCTTATTAATATTTACAAATATAAAAATAAAAAGAAAAACATTTTTTTTTAAATAGACATTTTTAAAAAATTAAAAAATACTAATTAAATATATTACTTTTGTTAATTTAATATTATTAATATATTTATTATAAAATAGAATTGTAGTTCTTAATTTGGTCGATAAGTATAAGGATTTGAAATATTCGATACATACATGTACACATTTTCACACGTGTATATTTACACATGTACTTTGACTTTTTGAGAGTAAAGAATATCTCGGTACATATAATAAATTAATATTCTGAAAAATCTCATAATTTAAGTGTGTTTGAAATCTCTTGAAAAAGGATTTTATACGAAAGGATTTGTTAATCTCATTATTTTTAGTCTATGCTTTACAAAATAAGCATCTTATTGATTTTCATTTGTTATCATCTTTATTATTTAAAAGAAAATCGACTTCTTAAGTTTTAAAGAAATACTTCAAATTTTGCTCATTAAAACACTTGTATGTGTAGATATATTATATGTATTAAAAACATAGAGCATGGATTGCGCCATCCGTATGTAAAATTAATTGATAAAAATGAGAGAGAAAGAGAGAGAGAGAGAGAGAAAAAGAGAGACGATCAACCTCTATTCCTTTCTATTTATCCAATTACAATATTTCAGAAAAAAAAGAAGATTTTGGCCGTCTTCGCTTTTGCCTCTCAATTTTGTTTGTTGATCGCATATAAGGTCTGTTCTTTTTAACTAAGTTCTTGCACGATTCTTCCTTTTCTCTCCACGTTGGACAAAAAAAGAGAAAAAAATAAACCGTGCAAATTCAGCTAAAAAGAACAAGTCTACGATATACCTACTATCGTAGACTTATATACTATTTAGATACAGATCTTTAATAATGTAGATATAAATATAAAATATAAAAATAAAAATAAAAATAAAAATAAATATAAAAAAGAGCGTCAAAAATGTGATTTTCATTTACCTTCTTTGATAAGCTGACTACAGGTGTGCTGGACGCTTGGCGGGCTCGGTTCGCCACTGCTGGTCGAGTCCGTGCGATCCCGTGTGCCCCTTTCGTTGCCGCTGCCGTAGCCCTCGAAGGGATTGGTCATGGCGATCAGCGAATTTACGATTTCCGGTGTCCTTGGCGTGACCTCGGCCGTCGCCGCCGTGACACCGAGAAGACCCGCAGCCCCAGTTGGGCTGGGATTCACGTTCACGTTGAGATTATACATGGCTTACGCTTGGCTCTCACCATTTATCTAACCTGGAAACACGAGCAAAAGGTCATCGCGTGAAACTAATTAAGCTTGAAAGCGCGCTAAGCGTAATTGAATGTTTTAAGAGAATAAAAAAGAAGTTTAGCTTTAATTTTTAATTTATTAATCCTTCAGTAAAGCAAATGAAAAGAAATTAAAGAAAATTAAAGTTTGAAGAGGATTGAAGATTGAGAATGTTGAAATGTATATGTTTGGTAGCTTGTACTATTTATATATATTTTCTCTTTCTCTCTCTCTCTCTTTCTCTCTCTCTCTCTCTCTCTCTCTCTCTCTCTCTCTCTCTCTCTTATTATATGTATTTACATAAGCTTACTTTAATTAAAATTAATTAAATCTGATAACATTCTGGATATAATTAAGCATTTCCAAGACGCAGCTTGATCTTAAAGTTAATTTCGATAAATTAAAACAGTAAAGAAGATTGAAAAAGTGTAATAAATTAGAGATTGGAGGAGAAATAAAAAAAAGAAAAAGATATTAAACCTGTTCTTTTTACACTATTCATCTTTCTTTTTTTTCTCTTCAATGTGAAGAGTAAAAGAGGAATGCTGAACCGTGCAAGAAATTCAGTTGAAAACAGACCTATTAAGTCAATGAATAAAAAAATCAAAACTAAATAGTATAATAAAGACAATTTGTCTTTATTAGGTGGATATAAAGCAAAGAAAAGCAAAGATTGAAACGGCACTTAGAACAAAATACGTATCTATTCATAAAAGTCGAAGGCGAGCCTAAAGTTTTCGGGCCTTCCAATATGGTTTATAATGAAGTCGGAGACTTAACTACGCGAAATTCTCATAGTAAATTATCTTGCGAAAACCACAAACGGGGATATCGCTCTCTATCGCTTTCCGGAATTCCCGAGAAAGACTAACAAATGCTTATTATTGCGTTGTGTTAAAACATAGGAATAATTATGTGATCTCGCACTATCGCGAAAATGAATAATACGATTATCTAGAAAGTTGTAATACTCGCTTTCGCGCTTTTCATCAAAATATTCACATCATATATACGAATCATTTCAGAAGTACGACGACAGCAGGAACAGAATTATTAACTGCAGTAAATAGATTCATAATAATTGTAACATGCTTGCTTATTACATTAAAAGTATTATAATTATATATACAGGGTATTTGATAAAGACTATAACGCTTAAAAATAGATTCCTGAGATCACTTTGAGACAAAAATTCTAATACCAGAATCGAGGTATTAATAATTTTTGAATTAGTAGCATTTAAAATTATCAAATCATATCGCCTAAAATTCATGCGTTTAGATGTGACACAACAGAAAATCCAACCGCACCTAACACACGAACTTTAGGCAGTGTAACTTTAAATACTTATAATTCAAAAATTATTAAACTTTGACATTTTGATATTAGAATTTTTGTTTCAAAATCAGAAATCTACCCTTAAGTGTTATTACGGTCTCTATCAAATCATCCTGTAGTGTATGTTCCTCCGCCGGCAACATTGGACTTGAAAGACACAGTCAATTGTTGACTGTATGAATTTTTGTAGATAAATTTAAATCTGTAAAAAATTAACGAGTAAAACAATTTTTCATAGAGTTCTTAATAATCAAAATAATACAATATTACAATAAGATCGGGCAAATAAGAGCTAATTCATGGTTGTTATTTGTGACTGTTATAAAAAAATTTTCCTTTTCATCACATCACTGAAGATTTTTGTAATAGAATGGAAGTGCAATTTCTTAAAACTGTATTAACAATTTTGACATTAAGAAGAGCTGTGCTCACAATTCAGGAACCATTCAACGTTTTTGGAAATGCACTTGCATTTATTTATTTATTGAGAATTTGGACTTAAATTTGTGATGGATTATCCTGAAGATGGTTGTAAAGAGCAGCCGAAATGTTGTCAATTATTGTATATTGTATGAATAAATAGAAAAGAAAAATTTTTCAACAGACACAACCGTGTATTAGTTCTAATTTGCCCGGTTTTATTGTAATATTATTCTGTAAAAAAATATTAAAGTGCAATCTAACTTCTGTAACAGTAGAAACTCGTTGTTAAAGCTTTCACAAGTATGCAAAAATTTTTTTCAGGTTTTTATACAATTCAGAACAATATACAAATCTATACTGAAATTTGAAGACGCGGACAAAGAAT
>NW_017259230.1:780695-792992 GCF_001594045.1 Atta colombica | reverse complement strand
TAGTAGATAATATCCTTTTAAATATAACTTAAATATTCAATCATTACATTAAAAAAATGTTAATACAAAAATACTTGAATATAAATATTTATCCTTGTCTTTTTCTCAGTAAAAAAATCGTAGGATGATCGTAGCCGCATCAGAAACAACAGACAGTCGCGTCAGAAACATTCTTATCGATGCGATCGCGACCTTCATGATCTATCAGTGATCGATACATGCACCCGCCTACGCGCCAAGTCGGCAGCACCTGTATGTACAATTGAATTGCCGATAACGAGAATATGATCGGAAAGACAATCTCATCGAACAGTTTCATAAAAATTCTAATTCTATTTAACATTCATTAATAATTCATGTTTTATAATGTTAATTTTGAATTAATAATAATTAAATAAACTAAAATATTTGTTCATATTCGGCGCTTTAAATATTAATTCTTTCATATTCAAGCAAAGGTATAAAAAAAAACACAAAACTTAATGAGCGCTTTACTTTTGTTTGCCTTCCTTTCTCTTTCGACGCGTAGATATTTTTGGTGTAAATTAAGTTACAAATGATATTCAAAATATATGTAAATCATGATAATTTACATAAAAATTATAAATTATATGAATATTAATATATATAGTAGGATCGGGTATTATGAGCACTACAGATAATATGAACATTTATATTTCTATAACAGTTGGTATTAGTAGTGTTAACTATTGTAAAAAGATGCACCTAAAAGATCATCTTCTCGACATTCCGATATGCTACGAAATTTGAGCTAAATTTATATATTTTGGATATTTATCATATTAAATAAGTAGATACGTTATTTTTTTATTTCTTACGTTTTTTCCTCTAATTTCATAAAGTCTCTACATTGAGATAAGATATTTTGTTGTGCATGTTAATATTTGTTAAGTAAACAATATTGAGTCATTCCAACTTCATAAAGTCCCGACTATTATTAATATTTATTAGACACAGGAGTTTTTCAGATAGGTATGCATGTATTATAAACATCTTCATTATTATTTATCATTACACTAAAAAAAGAGTGGCGAGGGGTCAACCACTATAGCAATTAGTATACATTTCTTTAGAAATATATTGCGACAGTAATAAAATAGGCAATACAGTAGCAATACTAACAATACACTAGCAATACATAGTAATATATAACAATACATTAACAATACTTGGCAATATTGTGCGCAATACAAAATAGCAATATTAACCCCTATAGAAAGACTTATTTTTGGTACCTTCCCGACCTAATCAGGATATGTGAAACCTTGCAACTTTATTGCGCTGTATCTCTGGACTGAATATGCTCATTTTAGCTCAAAACGTGTGAAATTTATATCTCGAAGAGCAGAAAAATATGGATCAAATAAATAATTTTATCTTCAATTAATTAAAATACTTCAAAGAAATTTTATTGGAAACATTCACAAAAAATGATTACTTTGGATAAAAAATCTTCTCAAATTTTTAAATTTAATGTTAAGCAAAAATCTTAAGTAAGATTTTTTTAGTTGATGATCGTATTATTTTTTTTGTTAATCCTTTGAATTAACAAAAAAAGATAATACGATATGAATCAAAAGTATAATTATTTGAATTATCGAAAATCGACATTTTTGAAAAATCTACTATAAATCTATTTTAAATTTACAATTAATAAATAAAATTTTATTAGTTGAACAATATAAAAGAGAATAATAATATAAGTAGATAAAGGGTTATACATGTATAAATATTATTATAGTATAATTAAGTTTATTAGGATTTAGTTTAGAGGATAATGCAACACTCGCTCTAAAGCAATAAATCCGCCCCGGCCGAGCGATCTCCGAAGACTGACAGAAATTATAAAATTTCTACTATATTTATTATATTGAAATAATTCTTTTTAGTTCTACACTACTTTTGTGTATTTATTTTTACACTATCCGAAAACGTAAATTCTTCAGTAAACGTAAAAACTTCAGTAAACGTATATTTAATAAAAAAATAAAGAGATATCCAGAGATACACCGAAAACTTACAAGCTAATCACATGTGGGCTAATTCCATGTATCCTCTTTGAATTTTCATGCATTCTCACATCGAGAATAATCCAAAAAAAATACCTTACAGGCTTATCATATCTATGGACAATTAATTAAATTAAAATTTTTTTCAGCCTCAATCTGGATCTTCAAATTATATTATAAAAAAGTTACAGCAATGTAAAAAATCACATAAAATACATAAAATTATTCTCATGTTCAGCTTAGGATTAATAATACAATAGCAATGTATTGCCATAATTAGCAATCACTGTATATTAGTATACAGTTTTTTAACAAAGGTTGATGAAAAACAAAGGTTTTTTAACAAAGGTTGAAAGGGTGATTCTTTTAGAGTTTGATAATAGCTATTAAATGTATGGAGTTTGATAATAGCTATTAAATATATGTGAAATAATCAAATGTTTGGTTAATATAACCAAAAATAATGTTAACTTTCACAAATATTTTACAAGTATTATCAAACTGTTATCATTTGTAAATGTAACATTATTTTTTGGTTATATTAACTAAACATTTAATTGGCATTTGTTCTAATAAAATTTTTCATATGTGTGTATATATATATTTTTTTTTTTCAATATTTTTCTGTGTAATTTCTTACAAAAAGTTTCCTGTACTCATATTGGGAGAAAGTGAGGGAGTTCGCAGCGGGTAATTGTGCGCATCCAGGTTTAGTACTTTTCCAATAGATAAAGACATCACCATAATGAAATTTTTTACGCAGGAGGTCGTCCTTTTATAATTACAAAAGATATGATGTAAATACATTGCTAACCAGGGAAATCACAAAAAAATGAAATCACATCTTTTCTTGTTATTTCAACATAAAAAAAATAAGATGATAAGTCCGTATTTTTAATTTGTTTGTTTAAAGTTACATACGTTATTAAAGTACGTTATTATGTGCATCTTTTGAAATGTTATTTATTAAGTTTAATTAGGAATTGTTGAAGTAATCGCATATTTCGTACCGAGTACACGGCGCACAACTGTGCGCAAGCGTTTTGAAATGCGCACAATTATCCATCTTCCATATGTATAACTAGCACTAATTTTTCCGTTTCTTCTTGGCATTACTATTTTATTTTGTCATTTCATTTTGCCAAAGTCTATGTGCATTATTATTATATTAGTTTTTGTATTTTTTCTTAATATATACAATATATATTTAAAATATATTTATTATATATTTATATTGCAATATAATAAATATATTTTTTATTTCTTTATCAACATTCCACAATTCATTCATTTCTTACAACTTTTGTTTTGCGCACAATTACTCGACGCGCGTGAAATTTTTTCGCTTTTCCGTTTTTTCTTTCTGGTTAAATACAATCTTATTGGATGAAAATCTTCGATATGAGCATACGTAATGGTAGAAGAATATTTCTATTTCCATACTTATATCGCTTTAAACTTGGGAAATCATTCCAGGGCAACAAATTTCTTGCGCGCAATTCCACTTTCCTCTACCCCTGAGAATGCTTATATTAGCCTATCGAGAGGATAATATGAGCATTGGACAGGTAATAAAAATACCCGTCATCATTTCAACTTCAATTGCATTAAAATAATCAATTTTTAATACTAAGACATTTTAAAACATCAACAAACCTATTAAATGATAGATATGCATAAGATTTTTTCTTCAGTATGTTAGATATCAAAATATTTCCTTATGCTCATAATATCTGATTCTACTCTATATGATTATAAACTAATATTCATTACATTTTCATATTTTGCGCGAATTCGAGAATTATACGCATACTTTTTAAAATGCGTAGAAAAATTAAAATATCGGACAATTTTACTTTTCATTTTTTTCAAGTAAATTCAAGAATTTCCATATGCTATTTCTCTTTCGGTTATATTGCGGAGTCGTTAAAAAATAGGTTGATTATTATCTGTCTAGTATTTGACCGATCTCTGGTGGACGCCTATCAAAATTACTTTTGACAGGGATTGACAACCTTTTAGTTCTTGCTCTCCCGTTTGCTTGTTCGGCCCACCCACGACGAATTTTCTCACACATTTTTCATGCACCGGGTATTCATTATACTTTCAATATTTTTACAAGCGCAGACTATTAATGAAAAGATTACATAACGCCGGAAATATGTAAAAAGATTATAACGTTTTACCGATAAATTTAGATCGCTATTAAAATAAAGAGTTTAGAATATCTCTAAATTTTAAACATCAACATTATAATATGTAACTATGGTTATTATCATATCTATTATATTACATTATAAAATAATCGTATGCAATAAAAAAATATGAATTCTAAATAAAAAGAAAATCACATTAAACCTTACTATTGTAATTATTACAATTGTAATTATAAAAATATGCATACATATATAGTTGCGTTCAATTTAAGAAATTTACTTCAATTGCTATCGACTTTCATATTTAACAACTCGCTCTCTTATTTTCACAGTCTTTCACAGTCTTATAAATCATCGATTAACATCACTCTATCAGATAACAGTAATGAATCGTGATCAGCGACTTTGTACAGAGATATATTGATCATGAATAAATTTAAATCCGATTTATATAACCTTCGAGTATTGATCTGTACGTATTGATTACATGTGGTCTCGATGGAATTCCGTTTATATTTTATGTCCAATTTTCTCAAAAAATCAAACTATTATGTTGAAAAATTCGTTACATTTTAAAGGACGTGTTTCATTCGACATATATGTCTGCGTATATATGTCTTAGAATGTAGAAAATTTTTTACAATCGTAAAAAAAATCTGTAATTGTTTTATAAAAGAAGGTACTTTGTCAAAATTTCTCCTTGAATTACATAATATGCGCGATTCAATTAATGCTTCAATTAATACGCGATTCAATTAATGCTACATATGTATATGTCGTTCTTCAGCATCTTCAAGCTCTTACATCTCGCGCCTCTCGCATCTTCCACTTCGCTTCGACCTCAATTCGTTACATTCCTCTCAATCGCGCTGGCACTCGTGGCTCTGTTTTATCTCCATGAATAAATCATTAAAGATAGCATTAAGATACATATTTTCTTCGAAGCGCAAACGCATTGAAATCCGCGACATGGATCATCACTGCGTTCGCTGACAATTCTCTCGGAGAGAAGTTTCAACTTCCGGTCAGTCGTTATTTCACTCTTCTCACATTTGTACAACATTTTCGTACATTTGTACAAGCAAATTCAACATTATAATATTAGCATAGAATATTGTGAATCAATTTGAACTTCGATTTAAATATCAATAATTGTGAAATATACATTAAAATAAACTAGAATATTCTAAAAATCTAAATTAATTAAAAATTAGCACTTGGATATGAATTTTATTTAAAAAAAAAAATAAAAATATCAAAAATTTAGAAAATATTTATGATCAATATTATTGCGAACATATATTCTTGAAGGTTAAACCTTTTTTGTCGCAGACATAAAATTCTCCAGCTAGTCGCGAAGTTGCTCAATAGCAGAGGAGGACCTCTTTTCCCTTTCGCTCTCTGCACATGCGGGTGTTTCGTAAGAATTTTATCGTTCCGTATTCGGGGGGGCCTAATGCCCTTGTAACTCCTCCTCTTTCTCGGTCTTCCACTCTTGTCAGTTCCTTCTCCTTCTCCTCCTCCTCCTCCTCCTCCTCTCCTCCTCCTCCTTCTCCTCCTTCTTCTTCTTCTCCTTCTCCTTCTCCATTTCCTCCTCTTTCTCCTCCTCTTCCTCCTCTTTCGCTCGTTTCTTCTGCTCGCGAGCAAAAAAAGGAGAATGAAAAAGAAGAAACGACTTCCTCAGGCTTGAGATCTTTCGGGGCCCACATGCTCGCGCGTGACAAAGGGTCCTCTCGGCACTCAGTGACCTATATGCGCCGAGGAAGACGTGGGATGAGCTCGAAACGAAAGAGAGCTTAAGCAAACACACTTTTGTGTGTTTTCTCTTTTTCTTCTTGCTTTTTCTTCTTGCTCAAATATTCTAGTTGCACTTTGATTTCGAAACTGAAGAAGAATAAAATCTTGATTTGTATGAAATTATATCTCAAAATTAAAAATATATATTTTTCATATTTATAAATACATTAGGAGTTTATAAATATATTAATTTTATTTTTAATTCTACATACACATTTAAGAGACTTTTTTTATTTAAGCCATTTGATATAAAAAATCTTAAAGCAGAATATACAAAAACATATTTTACGAATATAGAAAAAAAAAAGAAAAAAATAATAAACGTAACTTCATAACTTAAATGACATTTTCTGGTAAAATATTATTAATTTTAGTTTTAAAGTCAATTAAATTTGTGTTACAAATTCTAGCGTTTCTTTAATATTTGTACATTTATGGCTGAAAGATGATAAATTAATAAAAGATAGTAAATTACTCGCAAATTTGCAGGCGGCAATGTCTAAGATTTACTGGCAGCATTGCAGTTTGAAATAATAATCGAATCTCCTTTTCGCGTTTGTTTGAATGAGAACAGGTGTCTGATCGAAGCCGCCGCTGGCTTACCGCGCCGTTAAACTTATAAATAGAAATCGTTTGATTTTGACGTATAGCACATTCGGACTCCGGTATTCGACCGATTTTCTTTACCCAAGATCTTTCCCCGAAACAGAGTGCACAAAATATGCTCAAGCCAAAAGAACGAGAACATTTACATTTTCAAGTTAAAAAGATGATTTTCGAAATGAGAAAGAGAATCAAAAAAATATTCTATCCAGTTAAGTATAAATATGTATGCATTTCAATTAATTTTATCTGCATATTAATATCACGATTATCATACAGCATTTTTTTATATAATATTATGTATTCAAGGCAACATTTTTTAAAAGCAGATAAAAATTGAAATAACATAATGTTATTATAACATACACATGTTTTATCTATTACATAGTTTTGTATATTTTTCTATATAAATTCTTTCAAGAAGAAAAAACGGTTTTTTTCAAGAGAGGATGATATCATTTTGACGTGCTGAAAAGGACTTATAAAAGAATAAGTCTCTTATTCTTGTCTATATTTTAATATATTTAAAGCTTATTAAAATGGAAAAGGGACACTTGATTGTGTACCCTTGTTGCTATAAAAATAAATTAATTTTTTTTAATGAGATCAAAAGAAATGATTATTCCAAACAATATTTGTGAACTCAAATATTGGTTCTAAAATATTTCTTGGAAATTATTCCGACCGACATATGAATGAAATCGTTCATGTTATATTTATGAAAAAACAACATATATGTACATATATTATATATACGTATTATATTATACAACATGTCTTGCCTCGTTTCTAGGAAGCAGTCAGTATTTAATTCTTGAAATTCCTGTATTGCTTGATCTCGATCCCAATACTACCCCTTCTTACGTTATTGAATAGATAATTAATCTTTCTCTAATTAGAGAGAAAGAGAAAGAGAGAGAAGAGAGAAAGATATTTAGAAGAGATCTTCCCAAAAGAACATATGTGTTTCACATTTCTAACTCCGAATTCCGCGTATACGATGTAAAACATCTTTTTCTTCCTCTTTCAAATTTAGATAAACATCTATGTATTTTTGTTATCAGAAATATTTTATATTATATAAATATTTCTTTGTTAAATGCATATATTATGCATATATGTCGTCGCAAACAAAAATTGCTTTCGCATTTCTCACGAAACGGGAAAATATATTGTGACAAAAGAAATGAAGACGAAAAGAAGAAAAAGAACAAGGAGAGAGAGGAGACACGAGAGAGAGCTTGCGCAACCAGTGCCCATCTGGCCACTGAAAGCTTTTATAGCGCTTTTTCGACGTGTCGACGACGAGCGAACGTGGGCGGCCTAATTCCGAGACAAGATCGTACCGCGTGTAACGCATACTATCTCGAGTGTAGACTTCAGAATAATTACATATCGCGATATATGTAGAACGCGGAACCGACCGCATATTTCGGACGGCAGAGGTTAGTGAACTGATCAACTTGCGATCCAAGAGTATCATTATATTTCCCGCCTATAAGATTTATAAACTCATTTAGCGATTTAGAAAAACAAGAATATTTTTAAAATTAAAAATATTATATTCGTTGCATTGAAAGAGTTTGAAATTTAATTAATAAAATTAATAAAACAAAGAATCAAAGTAAAAAATAAATATATGTAACAAACATCAAAAACTTATTTTTAAACGCATTATTTAAAAAATATATTATTATTTAAATATTTCAAATAATATACACAGTAAATGCAAAAAATATTCGTACAAGAAAATTATTCCTAAAAAAAGTATCATTTGTAGAAAATAAACATTAATTAGCAATTTTATATAATAAATATATTTTGTTCTAACATAAACAAATGAGATTTATATATATTCTTGATTTTAGAAGCTAAATTTCTCGACTGTATGAATATTTTTTGAGCATCAAAACAATACAACTTTTAATTTTCACTTATTCTTCAGATGATATATTTTCTATAACACACATCTTTTTGGTATACACAATTTTTTGAAACATACAGTCTATTTTATTCTTTCTGAATAAATTGTTAATAACTCAGAGAAAATGATCGTAAATTAAACGTAGAATCGACTATCAAATTGGTGTTGAAATCATCATGTCGATATCGATTTGATATCAATTCAATAACTCATTTCTCGCTGAACAATATTTATTTTTTAAAAATAAAGTTTCTTTAAAAAATATTTTCTCTGCACGAATATTTTTTGCACTTACTATATATAAAAATTTGATTTTATTGGGTTGTCCGGAAAATTCGTGCCGACTAATCTATATAATTTAATAAATATATACTAAAATTTAAATTTTCTGCTTTTAAATTTTCCTTCAACATCGGCACGAACTTTCCAGACAACCCAATATATGCTCGTTTTTTATGTTACGCTCTTTATTTTATTCTTATATAGATTTTATAAAAGTTCTTTTTTTCATGACGTTTTATTTTGATATCCTTGATAAATTTCATGAATTACTAAAAATAATAGATATATCGAACTCTTGAAACAAAATTAAGAGAAATTAGTAATGTCCTGCGGAGGAGGTGAATTCTACACGTCGAAACTCCATGAAAACCGTATTAAAGTCGAACGGTTTTACGAGCGTCAATTTACGATGACGACCAACATCTTTTTGCCTCTCTTGTGTAAAAAGCGGATGTAGGCTACGGCAAATTTCCGCCTGTTCTCTGTTTTAGAGATCTTTATCCAAAACTGAATATGTAAAAATCGACAATCCCAATGGAGTTTTATCTTTGTTTGCCACGAGAAAGGTACTTTGCCACCTTCAGAATGTTAAAAATCCACTAAAATATCTATAAAGTTGCCAAAAAGGTAAAAAATATAAATAAAAAATTTGTTAAATTAACTCAAACCTACATTTTCAAGAAAAATAAAACAATAAAAAATATAATCATGTAAATACATATAGTATAACAGATAATATAATTCAGAAAAGAAATAAACGAGATAATATTTTATAGCTTAAACCAAGTCGAAAAGAAAAAAAAGACAGATTAGAATTTATTCCAGTTTATTGTTTAAAATTTGCTATGGTAAATGAGATATTCGCTGGTTTTATAGCAGAGATGAAAGGATTAAGATAAAATAGATTTGTAGAATAGATTTATCCCCTTATATACGAGCAAACAGACTATGTATTTTATACACATGTGACATGATCTATTGACATAGTGTCCTAGAACTTTTTATCATGATATTTGTTATTGTAGAAATCCACAAAAAATAAAGTTTATTAAAATTTCGTCGATTTACAATAAATCGAAATCATTATCGTTATTATTATTATTAATATTATTGTGTCATATCGATAAAAACTTAAAAATTAAATATACATATATAAATATACATATATAAAAATTCATCACAGTGAAAGATAAAACGTAACATCAATTATAATATGAAAATGATAATAAAAAAATAACATAAAAATATAGAAATAAATGTAAAAATAAAAAGTAAGGTAAAAACAAATTCATAAATAAAATAATTGCAAAATATTTTTAACAAGATATAAAGTTATATATCAATCGATGGAGATTCATGATTTCTGTCACTAAGAGAGGAGTAATGTCTCATCCTGCGGCGGGGAAAAGCGATAAACCATGAGCTTGTCGAAGAGAACAATATGCTCACGTGAGAATTTCAGCAAGAGAAAAGAGTTCGAAAGGTCAATGTCTCCCTTCGGGGGATTACAGCAAGTCTTACCCGATATTGCAAAGTGTACTTTCTAAAAATACCAATCCCGTTTCGGGAGATAGGCGATTCTTTTCAGAATATGCTGCGCTCGATTCGAAAATTCGCGATTGCAACACAGGCAGACAAGAGAGAACTTTCGATGTCAACTGCACACATGACGAATCGACCTCGAAATGTAATTTCATTGAAGTTAAAACGACGTGAAATTAACAAACAATAAGAGATTTAATTTCTTCTGGAAGCCAATAGAAAAAATAATAGTAAAATAAGAAATTACACATCCCATTTTTCTCAAACACATCACTTTTTTTTTAAATGTTTAACGCTTAAATAATAATAGGTCAGGGATGTTTTTAATCGATGCAACTAGTGCGACTCAGAATTCGCGGATCCTCGTAAGCTTCAGGATCCGCAGGCTCCGGTGCGTGGTAAACATTTATGAATTTTTTGCTGCAATATTATATACAGATCTATGCTGTATATAGGAATTGCCTTGGATTAATGATAACTCGAGCTCTCTCTCAACTTTATCTTTACAACTTTATCTTTACGAATCTATAGCAGAGCCTTAAAATCGTTACTATAATGGGTATAAATTGTTCATTCCCTGATCTCTGTGCTCGATTAAAGAGAATGAACATATCAGCATCTCTCTCTTTAACTTCATCAACATCTCTCTTCAGCTTAACATTTAGAAAGAGAAAGATGGTGCAAGCTGTCTCACTTTTTCTAAATCAATAATAATAACTTCGTTAGGAGTGCGTAATCTATTTTTATTATGTCTGTGATCCGTCGTGATGTAAATCGATGAAAATTTGTAGCGCACACGATGAATTTATATTGTCACTTTAAAGAGAACAGAATTATTTTCGCTCCGCCTCCGAACGGGACGAAAAGAAGAGCAAACACAAAGACCCGACGCGAGACAAGGGACGCGGCGGCGTAACGTTATCTCTGTCCCAATTATACGGCTTTAATTACGGCGAATTACCGTTCTTTTTCTATCTTTTTCACCGGCGAACCGTGACGCGATACTCGTAAAACCCGTAAGATTTCTGCACTTTGCGAATTTGAATCTTGTCTTTTTAATTGAATTTTAGATATCGAGGAGTTTACCTTGACAGACTACTTTATCCCGAATAAAATGCTTATTAATTAGAAATTTGTGAATATATTTATGTGAGAAAAGAAGAGAATAAGAATCCAAATTTGTTTATTAAAATGTTTACTAAAATTGAAAATTAAATCTTTTTAACTGTACGCGATAATTTGACAATGTCTAATATTTAAATTTAAATTATATTATATTTTATAAGATCGTGAGGAGGACAACCTATAGAAATCAATATCTTAAACGGTCTAGCTGGATCTCAAGTGTATGATTATGTGTAAATTTATATACTACGTAGTCCTTTAAAATGCGCACCGAAATGATTTGTCGATCTTGAAACGCAAATTCTACTAAACTATCGCAGTAATATAACGAGTCAAGTTCTTTAAAAAGAATTTGAATTTAGATAATTACTAATTGAAAATACGTAAAGTTATTTATTTGAGCAAAAATCCAATAAAATTTTTATAAAACATTTAATTTCAAATTTTCAGAAAAAAATTCTGGAAGTTCTGAAGCTTTAAAGTCTACTTTAAAATCCACTAGCTCTATAATTTTTCACAAAATTGATAATAGAATTCGCAATATGTATATAATTTTATACTCTTCGTATATTCTAATATACGATATATGTACATAGACTTCGTCTCGAATTATAGATTAACAAAAATAAGACCTACATAAAATAAGGTAGTAAGAACGATAACATTGAAATTTTATTTCTTCCTACTGAGCATAACGGCTCGAAGACTCGTGCGGATCCTTTATTTTTGATGAAGCTAGGAACGTAGAAAACAGCACGCACATTGTGTTCTCTCACTCTAGCTGTTTGGAGTTCACGACAAAATTTATGCTTCCCGTCGCGCCGTGAGCGACACACAC
>NW_017259230.1:778665-780595 GCF_001594045.1 Atta colombica | reverse complement strand
TATATGTCCGCGCGTCCTTGTGTCCTTATAACCGAACGCGTGCGTGTCTCGCCTATAAAACTCATTCTAGACGATCTATCATTCGCAACTTCACAAAAGAATTTTATTTTGACTTTATTCGAGATTACGTATACAGAATATTATAGTTGAATATGCAGACGTCTGTTATATAAATATCTACATGGCATACTCACATATTTCTTCTACAATGAATTTGACACGATTACTATATGTAAATGATTTAAGTCCTTTAACAAGCGTATTGTCCATTTTCGCGATGTGGTATTGTTATTGTTTAAAAAAATTCTTATCGTGTAAAATAACTTCTCTTACGCTTTCTTAAACAGATCTAATGTTGCTAACCGAGAGATAGAGAAAAAATTACCAAAACAAGTTTACGTTTACGCTGCCGCAAGTATTGCGGGTGCACACACGTTCGTAAAATCTTTTTATAGCACGAGAAACATATAATACTTTCAAAGATTTTCACTGATTTGCGCGACGTCCTTCACCCATTTTTCAGTTTTATTGCTAATCCATTAAATGTATTAGAAAATGAAGATGTAAATACTATTTATATAATAAATTTACATATTTTTGTATATTTTATATATATGGTCTCATATAAAGTAAAAATTAATAACGATATAAATAGAACTTTAAAAGCACATTATCGATATTTTTAGTATAAATTCTGATAGATAAATTTAATCTGTAAAAAAAAAGACTAAAAAACCTCATGACTTCTACAATATGATACTAAAAACTCGTTGGTAAAACTTTCACAAGCTTGCAAAAATTTCTATAAATTTTTATACAGTCCAGAACAGTACAAAATAGATTGAAATTCAAAGGCTTAGGAGGCTAATGAAAGGTACAAAATTCCATAGCCGACAAAGGAACAGTATAAAATTATACTACACTTTTATGTCTAAATAATTTAAAAATTGCGACAAAAAGTAAAATTTTCCACTTGACAAAATTGCATGGTTCAACACGCATCATCGTAAGATGATGACGTAATAATATTTTTTAAAAAGAAAGAAAATTGCATTCATGGCGATACAAGGTTGGGCTCCTTTATATATGTAAAGGCAAAAATGAAGTGATTTGGGAATGTTGCGTAGGTAGAAAATGCCATAGATGCAGAGTGCAGGCTTAATATTTTTCGAACAAATATTTTGCCAACGTGAAGATCACATTTTGCGCTTCTTTCTAGTTTTAAACAGTAAAATAACAGAGCTTTGATTATTATTTAACCGACTACTATTATTTAACCGATGATAGTATCATTATAGAACAATTATCGTACATAATCGAGCGTTTCATATTGCAAGATAATCAAACATTCGGTTAAATAATTGGATAATCGATCTTCTCTCTGCTGCATACGCCATAAATATTTGCAAACGACAGGCGAACTTGCTGAGCGATATATCGACGACAGTTCTAGATAGAGAGAACGATTGCCATTGGCGTTTCGAAGAAAATGAGAGACGAAACCTTAATGGAGACGAACGATTAATAGGGATCGAGACCTTCCTAAGCCCGCATCTTCTCCCTCATCATAAGGAGCTGACATACGGGCGTGAATTTGTAAGATAACTCGATTCTAAGGAACACGGAGAAAGATTTTATGAATTTTCAAAGAATCGTAAAGCTTAACAATATTTTCATGACTCTATGTGATTTTCAGTTAATAGCAAAACGACAAGAGAAAAATGCTTCTCATTTACAATTTTATTTCTAACTAAAAATTTTATTTCTAACTAAAATTTCTAAGTGAAATTGCACATTTATAGACAGACTAAATTATTTTTAACAAAAATTAAAGTGAAAAAATAGATAATAAAAGATCTCTCCCTCCCTCTCTCTTTCTGTCTCCCCCCCCTCTCTCTCTCTCTCTCTCTCT
This sequence comes from Atta colombica, assembly GCF_001594045.1. Classification (NCBI taxonomy): domain Eukaryota; kingdom Metazoa; phylum Arthropoda; class Insecta; order Hymenoptera; family Formicidae; genus Atta; species Atta colombica. The sequence goes on along the minus strand of NW_017259230.1, from coordinate 778,683 downwards.
CTCTCTCTCTCTCTCTCT
>NW_017259230.1:763117-778584 GCF_001594045.1 Atta colombica | reverse complement strand
ATATATATATACGTATATACATATATACAAATTTATATCGTTTTTATAAATTGAATAACATTTAAATAAGAAATACGTGCATATATCATACAGAGAAATATAAAAAAATTAACACGTGTAGTTTAAATCTGGTATTTATAATGACACATCTTCAGTGCATACAAATTTTTATTAGAATAAACAATAAGAAAATTATTAATCAAGAGTTTGTAGAGAAACTAAATAATAAGAAAAGTAATAAAAAGTAAAACTAAAATAATATAAAATTCCCCTTTCTCGAAATTTGTACTAAACACAAAATTTTATTATTTTTCGCTAAAAATGCAATTCTTTTCAATTCATTTATTTCTAAACATCAAAAATTTATCGAAAAATGCACAACGATTCTCAAATATCCCAATATTTCTGCTTAATTCCTCAAATTGTGGCGTATATTTTTTTTCGACGTGTCAATCGACGTCATTAAAAAGCGGAGTAGAGCCAAATTTACGGTTGCACGACATACTAAAAAAAAAAATAAGGAATAAAGACGAAGCAGCCAATTTATTAATGATGAACTACTTGGTTTACAGCAAAGCTGAGAGATGATATAATTGGATTTGCAAGAGAAAGAGAGAGGAAACGATACGACAACAGGGGAAGAGAGGAGAAAGAGGCAGAAAGGGAGTAAGGGGAGAAAGAAAGAGTCCATTACCGTTCAAGGGCGTCAATGTCTCGCGATTGAATTTAAAATGCTAATACAACGCGGAGAGAGAAATGACAATATGGCTCTTTCGAGAAAGGATACGGGTGAGGAAGGGAGATTTACCTTACGTGCGCACAGATAAACGATTCCGCTGCGTTAAACAAACATATTGACGCGTATATTGTTACGATAGCGATATTATCGAGCGGAATTATTCGTATACGCCATTAGACGATACTGATCTTATTATTGCAATGACTGATAAATACGTAATCAATTTATTTCGTATATTACACATAAGTCCATTTTCTAAGCTATTTTTATGGCAAAATCAAAGATTGTACTTGAATTAAAATAAAAAGGAGAAAATGAAGTATGTTTTTTATTTGTATATTCCTCGGAATTAATTCAAATTATTAATTTAAAATATTATAAAAATATGAATGATACGAATTATGTAATATACGTTAAATTATTATATGCACGTATCGCTTATGTAATATTGAAGTAAAAAATATAATTCTCTCTAAAGTAAAACTTAAAAACAGTTGTTTGTCACAACATCTCTCTTAAGGGACTCGCTCCAAAATAAACAGATATTCGCGTATCCACATTTATGGCATGTCTAACGTCTTATTCAGGCGACAAAAATTACGGAGTACGAGAGAAACCGTTCATTAGCAAAAGCGAAACTTGTGATTTAAGTTACCCAATGATTATCCACGCTTCACATAAAAAATTTTCCCGCCTGTTCCGAAAGGCACATTCCACATGAAAATGTTTCTTCAGATTCAACAACACTTTTTAATGCTCAAATTTATCTTCAAATAATATATAAGTATTATTAAATGTTAGAAAAATCACTCAACGCAGGAACATTTAGTGATGATCGTGTCGTATAATGGTGATCATTATACAATCAATTTTAAATAATGCCGATTAAGCTTCAAAAATGTAAGCATATTACAAAATCATTGTTCACCTAAGTTGGATTTAAATTATCCGATGCTTCACATAAAATAGTGTAAAAAATTAAGACTTTGACGGAGTTATAAAGAAGGAATTAGTTAAAAATATTTAAATAAAAATATTTAATATGAATATTCAATTTGATAATTTTCGGCAAATGAGAAATTCATTTATTCCTCTCTTATTATCCTTTATAATTCTACAAGAATTTTTTCAACAATTATGTCGTTACATTTATGTTACATCTACATTATACACATATATTTAATCATATTGTATATAAAATTATATTTATAATATACTATCTTGTTTATATTTAACGCAATAAAGATATTTATTTTTGTCGCAATGATAGCGATGATAATCTCGTTTATCACTATAAAATATAACCAATTTACAACACACACATACACACACACACACACATTAATACGATATTAATATACAGTCAATGCCAAGTTGGCTTTCATTCGCAAGTAACATGATACCGAAACTATGAAAAAAAAACGATCGTACAATTTTCAATATTTCGAGAGTTAAAGCCTGTGGTATACTGTGGTATACAGTTTTCCTATGGGATTGTTCGCACATTTTAATAAATTACTAGAAATTTTAGTTCTATGTGATGCAATTCTAGTAATTTACTAACATGCAAGCAGAAGGAAAAATGGACTCATGCGCCGTAGATTTATTTTAATTATAAATAATCATAAACTGGAATATTTTTAAGGTTTAACGAAAAAAATTGATTGTCACATCACACGTTTTTGATTTTAACCTTCTAACAATAATTATGGAGCAGATAACATCGAGGTGATTACCTTCGTAACTTTGCATAGCAAATGTGTGAGATAAGATTATTATTCTGCAAAGGTTATCAACGTCGGAGGAAGTTTGCCAGCGAAAGCAAACATCGGAGACGTGCAATTTAATGCCAAACTGTTTATGTACTTGATAAAAAAAATGCAGCGAAAATTTATTAATTTTCAATTTTCTTTCATTGTCACTATTTTCTTCTAATTTTAATAATAATTTCTTTCGATGTTATAGATTTAGAACATTTTTCGTGAAAAATTTAATTAACATATGTATACTTTTCTCACATTATATTCTTGCGAAATTATTATATAATTTTATGTTATAAATGTAAAAATTTATATTATTTTTTTAAAATAAATTTCTTTGTTTTAATTTAGATTCCTACTGTCTACAATTGTTTCAATTAAATATTCTTTCTTTTTTTCCTAAGCACTTTTAGAGTTTTTTTTTCATCCATGCGATTTTAACATAATTACATAAATATCGTATATAGAACTCTATTATGCATCATATGTGTATAATTTAATAATGATAACTTTTTAACTCGACATGTCTATCTTGCGATACCCAATTCATTCATCTCATCGAAAGAAAAATATATGATAATATTGCATTACTCTAAGAAAACGTACAAGGTAAGAAAGTTTATGTATGTGAATATTTAAAATTCAGAAAACAAAAATAGCATGAAACATGAACTATCTTTTATAATTTATTTAATTTTTACCATCAATCATTTTTACCATCTATAACTGTCAACTTCAGTTTGCAAAAATATAAATGTTATTCATAATTTCTTAATGAATAAGAATTTCGAATTTATTTATGTGTATACATGCAGACGTATGAAGTAAACAATTTTTTAATAAATAACCACGAATGGTGGTTCTATATTAATAACTATATTTTTGTATAATTTTGTGTCTCATAATATTAATTGCCTATTACAGTTATTATTATATTGACATCGCTAATATCATATTTCATTATTTTCTAAAACTTTTAAAGCAAATCTCTGTAGAGTAAAATCTCATTCTTAAACATTAAAAATTAAATTAAATTACTCTTTTTCAAGATTGATTCAATTTTCGTTCTTTAGACTGAAATTCTCCAAAGAATTTAAAGAATAATTATAATTTCCTTTATCTCTCTCAGCTCTATTCGGGATAAAAAAAGGATCTAGAAAAGGTGATTAATCCCTAAAGAATTCATCGCGTTTAAATCTTGCCCTTCTCTATTCTATTATCAAATAGTGAAAGATTTTAAATGAAGGGATTTATCGGAGCGGATATATCAATATATCAAAGGTAATCGCGAACGAGAAATCGGCAGCTCTCTGAGAAATAAATTATTTTCGGGTGCGCGTTCTAAATTCCGAAATAATTTATTCCGGGCTAATACACACAAATCGCGGCGGTTGCTACTCACGTTCGTTCGTCCGTATGCTGCAAGTTGTGTATCTCATAAACGCGATAATAGATAGCCAACTTCAAAGACACGCGCTTAGACACGAACGATTGCACATTCATATTCATGAGAGAAGCGCACAATACGCGAGTGCCTCGTCCCATTTATTCCCTCTCGCGAACACCAGTTTCGAGGAAAGAACTTGCTCGAAAGTTCAGAGCATTGAGAGATAAATGTGAGATAAAATGTAGGAGTAAAAAAATAAAATGTGACAAGCAAATATAGATACAATAGAATAAAATAAATAAGGAGAATAATATTTTTCAATAAAATAAAAGGAGGAAAGTAATAATATTCATAAAACCAATGTAGAAATTATTCTCTGAAATAATCCGAATTTGTCATTATTAATCTTCAATATCAAAATTAAAAGATTTAAAAGAAGAATAAAGAAGAATATTAGCAATGTGTACAATGCGATAATAATTACGAAAAGTCAACAATAATATTTATTACAAGAATATGTTTATTTATTATGATTTACGTACGTAATATTCATTAAAAAAATTATTTAAAATAGTTAACACTTCAATTATAATAATTAATGAATGGCATTATGAAATGTTTAAAATACGAACAGATACCTGAGTAAACGCTTCTAAAACATACATCGAATGAAACAAACAAGTTTTAAATCCTCCCTCTCTCTCGTACGTCAAATGTTTTCTCAGCGAATAAGAGCGAGTATACACGAGGCGCATTTAACATATATTCCCCCGAGCTCTTGTGGCAACATTGCAACTATGATGGCAGCGAAGTTGTACTTCGTGGCGTCGCGACCTTGAGCAATTGCGAGTCCGTGACTATAAAACCCACGTAAATCAATCCAAATCGCGCTTGCGATTGGTCTAACGTCTAACTTTAGAGCATCGCGATGTCGCGATTTGAATCTTACGTGTAGCCGCAATATCGAAAAATTCTTCGTGAGAAGAATTGATCGCGCTTGATCGCGGCTGATCAAGCGTGACTGTAAAACTAAGTACAAGATATTATGTCAATCCGACACGTAATAACCTTATCAGATATAACGTCAAGACGTAACATACTGCCGCAATCTCCCTTCGATCTCGCGTAATGCCCTCGATATATCGAATGCGACTTTGATCTCGACATCTCGTAAGCCGATTTTAAAAATTATTAATACATCTGTTTGTCGTACTTAAAGTTGCAAGTTTCATTTACTTACTTTTTATGAAAACACTCCTTCGACAATAATATATTATAGTAAATATATTGCATATAATATATATATATATATATATATATATATACACACACACACAATATGTATGTACACTGAAAAAGAATACTAAATTTTAATAAATATTTGTTTGAATAGTTCTAAATAAATATTTATTGTAAACACTATTCAAAGAAATATGGTACAAGATTTAATACATTTTTTTCAATGTATAGTATAATTATATATAATATAATTTATTCCCACAAATTGATGTAAATATTTTACATATAATGAAGAAAAACAATTTTATTAAAAAATAATATTTATTTTTATAAACAATTTCAATATATTTTGTAAGTCTTCTTTTAGCTTTTATTACCAACTTATCCAAGAAAATGTAATAAGGATGTTGTATATGACACAGCCAAGATTGTAGTAATAGATCTCGGCATCTTTCTATATTTCTATGCAAAATTAGAGAAAGACTAGAGTTTCCGATAATATTAAGAAATCGAAAAAAAAAACATAGATAGGTTACGATTACGTTAAACGGATCGCGCGATGTTATCGAACACGCGCACTTCGATCGTTTCGCGTGCGCAACGTCACGCCGTACGTTGCGCACTTCACGCCGCTCTCGAAGCGCACTTCGACCAAATCTGGCCAAAGTCGCGAAACAATTCGCAATCTGTCCATCAATTTCAGTCACGATCTGAGAATTTATAACTGTGTTTATTGCGAACAGAATCGTGTTTATTATGGCAAACACGTGCTCCAAATTCGACGCGAGAATAATTTTTCTTCCTTCGGCAGTTACCTCCTCTCGCAATCGGTTTATTGCGACGGAAGTTTTATTGCATTTATTTTACAGATTAGAAGAAAGGGATAGACATTTCAATTTTAAAAGTGCGATACACTGCGTATCGGATTCCTACCTTCCCGTATCCGGAAGCCGTGTTCGCACTTCGCGCACTGCGCACGCACTTAAATCCGCTCGCCGTTCAAGATAACATCCACTTAACCTCCTCCGTCGGCCGCCGGCGCGCGACTGTGGATAATTCGCGGTCGCGACCGGCCTAGATATATACCGGCTATATTTAGCCCGCGTCGTCACCGCGGCGTGCGCCGATTGGCCAGCGGTGACGTCGAGCAACGCCGCGATTGGTCGCACAGCGACTCCGCGAATACGCGCCGGCGACCCCGCGGCCCTTTTCGTCCCTGCCAAGGAGGGCCGCCGGAGCTGGCTGGCTGGCTGGCAGGCTGGCAGGCTGACTGGGCGCGACGCCTCGGTCGCGACATTTGTTGACATGAAACTGTCAGGGAGAGTACGCGCACCGCTCCCTTACTGCGCCACGCCGGCACATTCGATCCGCGTGCGTGTCGCGCTCCTCTCTAGCATTCCTAGAGCGCTCTATTCTGCCAGAAACGTCAGTCTCCTGACAACATGAAGGATTTGTAAATTTTTGCTGACGCGGCTCCCACAGCTGCTTGGAAAAAAATAGACAAATAAAATGATGTGGAAACACAGTTAATGATGAATGACCATCTCGCGAAGAAAAATAGAACGAACAAGTTTTGTGAAAAATATTTACTTTACATTCTAATTTACAAAATTAAAAACCTTAATATTACGTTAATTACAGCTTTGTTATAATACTTCGTTATAATACTTCGTTGTAATACAATTAATGAAGATGTTATTAGTGTGTATTCCATAGAGAATAGGTTTAATTTCAAACAAAGCGTTAAATAAAACACATAGAAACCTTAATCTCCTGATAATACGAAAGATTTTTAGATTTTTACTGATTCAACTCGAAGAAAAATAGATAAACAAACTTTTTGAAAAGTATTTACGTGAACTTCATGTCCTAATTTATAGAATTCAAAATTGCTTGATAATAATTACAGCTGCAGCGTTTACAATTAAAACAAATATAATTAGCGTTTCACAGAGAATATATTTAATTTCAGACAATGCGCATGCGTTAAATAAAACACAGATGGACAAATAAAAAATGGGAAGTTAAAATTTTTTTGAAAAATAAAAACGTTTAATGATTTGATGAATGTACAGAAATTAATTCTCGTGAATTTTTATTAATTGATAACTTAATTAATAACTTTTTCTGTGATCTCTTTAATTTATTCTATAATTAATTCTTTTGCCGCGTATTGCAATTAATTTTCTTTTTGTCAATTAATAACAATTTTTGCGATCGTTGACTTCTTTTTTTGATCGCAACAATGATTATAGGTCGATCGAACAGGATCGAATATATCACGGCGATCGTCGCAGGTGTGCGGGTGAACAACACAGATTTAGCGTGTGGTCAGGTTGGGTGGGTAGGCGAGATTTATGGCGAATAGAAGCGCGACGGTAATGGACGATCATTATTATCGCGGCCTACCGAGTCTATTAATTTACTCGCGATAGAGGCTTTCGAAAAGCCTTGAGAGGCGCTGCTGCACAGTGCCCTGCCCTGCTCGCAACTATCCTATGAAATCACGCTCAGCCCGTTCCTCAGTAATGCCGCATTATGCGAAAATCGCGCGCTAAAATTAGTCACAGACAATTATTGTACGCGCCGTGAGAACAAGAGATGGATTTAAGATGACTTCGATCAAACTTTGATCAATATGTCCATTTATGTCCATTTCCATCAATGAAAAGATTAACTTTAAACTTAGCTTTAATTTACTCTTTATCTTTTTCTCATTTTCGAAGTTAAAAAAAAATAAGAAGTAACAGTTAAACAGAGATTAAAATTAAATTGGTAGAAATGGACAGTTAACAATTAATTTAGTTGACAATTAATTTATCGAGTTAATTCTTCTTATTTTTAACACATAGATATCATAGATTAAAAGTAATAAATCATATAGTTCAAAATTTTGCAAATCTAATTAAATTAATTAGAATTAATGTTAATTAATAACTTATAACTCCTGAAGTTTTTTTATAAATTTCGTCGTACTTATTATTTATAAATAATTTAATTTTAGTTTAATCTCTCTCTTTTTCTCTCTCTCTCTCTCTCTCTCTTTCTCCCTCTCTCATGTTGAATTATAATTCATTTAATATTTTATATAATAAACCAATATTTTTTTAATAAATACATTATTTAAATAAAGCAAATAATGTATTAATTTCTTATTAATTATTTATCAATCTTTTGTAATACCATTACTTTTGATATCATTTGCTTAAATAAACCTGTAAATAATATAATACAAATTACATTACATATACGTATACACTAAATGACGAATAACATTTTTAAAGGACATTAATTTCTAAGTGAAATTATTTTAGTATATTTATATACTAATTTAATTAAAAGCGAGCAGGATAAAGAGTTTTATATATATATATTGGAAATTATATATCATTTGTTCATTTTTAGAAATATAAGTATAATATAAATAAATTATATTATGTAACTTATAAGATAGATTTATTATTCATTTTTTTCTTTTGTGATTAAGGAAACTTGATGAAGAAGCTTCTAAATGTTGACTCATAAGATCTCTTTGAATATACCACTTTGAATATACCACTGCGAGAAAAATCTCTGTACTTTCTCGATGTAATCTCCCAGCTTGATGAAGATATGCAAAGTATATTGAGTAATAATAGTGGGTGATGTGTAGTTTACGTGTCCACCTGGTTCGAGCACGTTTTTCTGCTCTTAGTCAGATATGATATATCCGCGAATATACATGTTCAACACGCCCAGTTTACAAGAAAATTATCCTAGAATTTACAACAACAATCAAAATTTTATCAGATTCTAAAATATAATCCTATATTTATATTATATTTTGTTATCTCGATTGACTTCGATATTTAAACAAAGTGTTTATGCCTATTTTATTTATGCGAATCTTTTATTCATTGATTTTTTTGTACAATACTTGTAATTGTATAGAATATATAGTTTTTATATATTACATAAAATATAAGCGTTATACTACTTGCATAATTTCTATATATGTATATTTTTTCGACTTTTTTGATATGATTTCAATGCAATTTCAATCTGTTTTAATATATCCCGCGTATTTGAAATAGTGTGTTAAAATTTAACGACAACGCCATCTCGCATAACATCAACAAAGTATGAAAAAAACATGGCAGCCTGCATGATTGATGAAAGATGTTTCGGGATAGTTTCAAATATTACAAGAGCCGGAATCCTGCACCGGATTTCAGCAACGTGATCGATTTTGAAAGTCTAGATTGCATCGAAGTATGTGATATCACCATTCGTATGTCCTTTCGAAAATTAACACGAATGTCGTTTTTAGGTTAAAAAGATTGAGGTACACATAACTGGCGAACAGATCGAGAACAATTTTGGCCTTAAATCGGCGAAAAAATGGAACATTTATGAATTGCTGGATATTCCTGGTACGTAAATTTTCTATGAAATAACAATAATGATTAAAATTATTCTTAAATAATTCCATATAAAAAATAATATTGCTTCTCTTTTTCGGAATGTTATATCAAGACTTGTTTAATTTTTTGCTTATATAATATCACTTTTAAATACGTTATTTATTGTAGCTAATTTTTGTAGGAAATTGTAATTAATTTAACTCTATATATTTGCTCATCCTCGTCTATTTACTTATTTTAACACTTTCAGGTCTTATCTTTATTCAGAATCCATTTACACCAAATGGCCAACGATACTGGATTACAAAATGCTTGAAAGATTACTCTAAGGAACCATACAAGTTGAATATAGATGCTCATAACGTTTTAAATAATGAAACATGGTGGGACATATGTTTTCAGTAAGAGAATGATTAAATTAATATTTGTTTGATGTTATTTTTTTGTATAATAGAATTTAGATTAAGGGAGGCACCTCATGTAACAAATAAAAAAAAATCAATTTTTTTAGCATAATTTAATAGTATATTCCATAAAAAATATGTTCTTTGAATTTTAAAACGAAATTTGAAGAATTAACATAGTTATAGACAATTTTATTGCTGACCGTCAAGCGCTAAGCACGTGGTGCGTCTCCTCTGTCAACCCTTTGAACATAACTAGAATATTTCTTTTGTAGAAATATTATAGTGCGTACATTCATGTTCCTTAGTATAGGTAAAATTATTTTGAAACAGTTCCATTTTTGAAGCACAGTTTTATTTTTCGAATTTCGAACGAAATACAATAGTGTAAAGATATCTCCAAAGTAAGTAAAGAGAATACTTATTGTCTGAATAAGCCATGAAAAAGAAGATTTGCAAGGGCAATCAATTTTACTAAAGATTCAATGGAAGGAATGAGTGCTTCAGCAAGAAAATTAAGTTCTGCAAGTACAAAAGGCATAATTATTATCCACACACATACACACACACACACACAAACAAACTCCAACTCTTCTTTTAGACACCAAAGCCGTTTTATGTCTCTCTTTTGAATAATTTGTATTGTTTGGTAATGTAAACCCTAAAAAAAGAAATCGTTTTGATTTTTTTTTATTTTAGATGAATACAAGCGCTACATTGCCGACAGGCGACTTCAACGATTGGAATAACATTATTATTATATTGGAATAACATTATTATTATATCTTAAATACACATTGTTTTTTAGTAAAAAAAATTTTTTAATAGTTCAATATTATAATCGCATATCCTGAAAAATTTTAAAAAATTGGTCGTATAATTTCCTAAAAAGAAATTTCAAGATCATCTTATTTTCAGCGTTACATAAGGTGCCCCTCTTAAAAATGATATTTTTAGTGAATATAGATTATAGATAATTAGTACAAAAATCTATACTTATACTAATTAGCTGTTTATAAAAAAATCTGTATTCATATTAAGATTTGATGTGTATAGAGATATGTATATTAAGATATTTATTTGTTATGTATAGAACAGAGAAAACAAAAACTCTTCTACCAAAGTTGCGATGGGCGACACTAGGATATCATCATAATTGGGATACGAAATTATACTCTGAAAACTCAAGAAGCAACATGCCGACAGAATTATCTGGTCTAACATCCGTTTTGGCAAAAGCATTAGGTTTCTCAGACTTCAAAGCAGAAGCTGCGATTGTAAATTATTATCGAATGAACTCGACTTTAGCAGGGCATATAGATCATTCGGAGATGAATATTACTGCGCCGCTTTTTTCTATAAGTTTCGGGCAGATGGCAATCTTTCTGATTGGTGGTCTTAAACAGGAAGATCCGGCTAATGCTATTTTTCTGCGGAGTGGAGATGTAATTATAATGTCAGACAACTCCCGTCTAAGATATCACGGGGTGCCGCGGATTTTAGCAGCATCGAAAGCACCGTGGGATGATAATTACGAAGACAATTGCGAAAGCCCCGCGTACAACCTGGATGATTGGCACAAAGCACGGATTTACATTGCCGAAGCTAGAATTAATATGAATGTAAGACAAGTTTTGAAACCTGGGCAGATTGTATTATATTAAACTACATTGTAATTTTTTGTACATAAGAGTATTAAAGTATTTATTTTGACAAAAAATACAAGATTTATATTTCCCATATTTGAAAATCACCTTACATATTTAATTACTTTCAATTCCAATTACATTTATGATTTTATGTCAGAATGTGAATATTAAATTAAAATTTATATATTAATATATAATTATATGCACAATTTGTATATATATGAACTAACAAAATTATATAAGAAAATATAAGTTATAAATTATATTATCATATTAAATTAATTATAAATAAATAGATTAAGTAATAATATAGTTTTAAAGTTTTCGCATTATTTGTTACATTACTTAATTTTTATTTGTTTTGAACTGCTTTGATTTTTAATTATGCACATATATGCACACATTCATTTTTAAAATCACGCGCCATTGGAAACGTAATCACTAGATTTCCGGTCTCTCATGTCAGCTGATCAATCCCGTTCCTGTCTGCTGATGCACAGTGGTCGACAATGTCGGGCAAAGACAAACTACCAATTTTCCCCTCTCGGGGGTAAGTTTCTTACTTTAACAAACTAATAATTGTAAAATCTCAATGATTTCACTTATATATTATATGTCATTATTTATCCTTGAATAGAATTCCGTCTTAAAACATACCTCAACATTACACTGGGTGTAACTCCAGCATTCAACTGTTAAAAGAATGTGAATTTGTATTTAAATATCCTAATTCTCTTTTATTTTACTAGAATGTGTTTTATATGGAAAGAATATTAATTTCCAAATGTTTCTTGCACAGTTATTATTTTTTTAAGAGACATTCATCAAAATTATTCATTTAAGAATGAGATTGAATATTTTTTATATTTTCCTATTTTGCAAAAATATGTATGATAAATATATGTAATTTACGAATTTGTATATTTGATGACATAATCCAAAATTTATAAATAGTAATAGTAATATATTTTAAGTACAAAAGGCTAATATATTTTAACGATTGAAAACTGAAGATACTAGTATGTTTTAGAAATTTATAGTGTTTTAATAATATTAAGTATTTATTTATTGTAAATTGTACACATTATTAAATCTGTATGTTTAGGGCCCAAATGTTAATGAAGTCTCGCTTACAAGGAGCACAAAAAGGACATGGATTGCTGAAAAAGAAGGCAGATGCACTGCAAATGCGTTTCAGATTAATATTGGGAAAAATCATAGAAGTATGATTAATTTTTTATTGTTAATTTTATATCTTTATTGTACATTATTTATTGTACACTATCAGATTCTGTTACTTAGTTTTAATTGGACTGTATCTAACTTTATACATATTATTATTTATTTATATATGTATATATATCATATATATTTAAATCATTCTTTTCTTATTTTTAGACCAAAACTTTGATGGGTGAAGTGATGAAAGAGGCGGCCTTTTCATTGGCCGAAGCAAAATTTGCTACAGGAGACTTCAATCAGGTGGTATTGCAAAACGTGACGAAAGCACAGATCAAGATCCGTTCTAAGAAAGACAATGTCGCCGGTGTAAATCTACCTATATTTGAATCCTATCAGGATGGGACAGATACTTACGAATTAGCAGGTCTGGCCAGAGGCGGTCAACAATTGGCTAAACTGAAGAAAAACTATCAGCGAGCAGTGAAATTGCTCGTAGAGTTGGCGTCGCTGCAAACAAGTTTTGTCACTCTGGATGAAGTTATTAAGATCACGAATCGACGTGTCAATGCAATCGAGCACGTTATTATCCCACGAATTGAGAGAACGTTAGCTTATATTATTTCAGAGCTTGACGAGCTTGAAAGAGAAGAATTCTATCGGTTGAAGAAGATTCAGGACAAGAAGAAGATTGCCAAAGCAAAGGTATAATTAGATCTTATTCTACTAATATTTTATTCTATTATTATATATTTATAATAATTTTTAATTTTACTAATATTTTTGTTTTTATTGATTAACATAATTTCTAAGAACATATTTCAAGAAGATTTTATATTTTACTAATTAATAATTTGAATATTATCTAAATTTTCTTCTGCTTAGGTTGAAGCAGAAAGAGCAGTATTAATTGCAGCCGGACATAATTTGGATGCTACAAATTTGCTCGACGAAAGCGACGATGATGTGCTGTTTTAAATACTGTAAATAATATTATTATAAATATTAAGGTGTTAATATATCTAAATAGAAAGAACATCAATTTATGTCGGCATTACGACAGTCTCGTTTGTACATTTTAGAGAATGTCGTTGGAAATCTCTTTTTCGCTTAAAAAAAAATCACTGTTACTATTTTTGTGTATCTCTTAAAAAATACATTTTACAGTATTTGTTGGGCAACAATTTGTATAAATGAATAATTATATATCATGTAGATCATGTAGCATACAACAGTAACACTATTATTTTTAAAAAATATTTTAATTCTAAATAACAAAGAATATTTAATTCTATATACATAAATCATTCCATCATCATTTATATTATTTTCAGCTTTTATGATGCGAGATAATTGTATGATCCGATAATATAGTAACGATTATAAATATAATAAATATGTATATATGTATTTTTGTACAATTTTTTACCAATTATCAATCACTATGGTTTACTTCATCGTTCTTATTCTGTTCTTTTCAAATTTCTATAAGAACATAAAAGAGATATTTTAAATAGAAGGAAATACCGAATCATTGATCAAGTGCCATCTTGCAATTTGTATTTGATTTATTCAGTAAAATCGATTTCAAAATTAATCACGATCTGCTTGAATGAATTCGTTATTTTTAAATTGAAATCGATATAATTTTTTACTAAATTGAATTTTTACTAAAATTGAAATTTATTTGCTATAAAACACATCACTAATTACATCCGCTAATAATTTTTACATTTACATAAAAATTGCGACATGGCAAATAATAGTAATATTTTTAAAAAATTGATTAAAATACAAACTGACGATTTTGTTTTGCAAATTGTGTATTAGATTAATCAGATTATTTTAATTTAACTTTGATTAATCTCTTTAAATGAATTGATTTCTCAATTAACATGGCACAATTGGCGTGTACAACTGACCCAGTGTACTCGTCAGTTAACTAGGTCGATCAATATTATAGGGTTGGAAGGGATAGACAGGAGGTAGATTTCTCATACGAGTGGTGGTGACCACCCTTCTTCACTAAGAGGAGATGCGCGTGTGGAAATTGCTTTCAGTGCGCGGCGGAAAATTCGTCCACCCAAAACATGTCGTCGTCTTCTAGCGAGGATTGTTTCACGATCGTGGATGTGCCGGAGAATCGCTATGACGAGGCAATCCACCATCTGAGATGGAACTTTTTCGCCGATGAGCCGCTTAATAACGCTATAGGGCTTTGCGCGAGAGGGGAATCTCAGCGCGCACTTGAGCGACACTGCCTTCTCACCTTGAAGCAGGGTTACTCCAGGATGCTAATGGATAAGAAGGGAGCGGTGAGCGAGATCTCTCACAAAATATATATATATATATATATATATGTAATAACATTTCTTACTCAGTTATTTATTTGCTTCGTTATTTATTTTTAGAAATAATAAAATTAAAAATTAATTGTTTCAATTCTTTTCATTTTTATTTGATATCTCGTTATTTCTTACAAAATCTTAATAATCTAATATTTTTTTTATATATTCTTAATGATTTGTTTATAATTAATCTTGTTGTTCTATTTAAATTTTTTGTACTAGAGTTAATATAATCTGATTTATTGTTACTTTATGCATTTACAGGAATAAGAACAGATTGTTATAAACATTTAGTAAAAATTTAAAGATAATTAATAAAAAATATAAATACATCTATTAAAAAATTAAGTAAAAAAATT
>NW_017259230.1:760927-762685 GCF_001594045.1 Atta colombica | reverse complement strand
ATTATTAAATTTTAATTAATAAATATTAGATACTAAAATATGAATATCTTTTAAGGCTTTCACAGGTGATTTTTTCAGAGATGCCAAAAGATTATCGCTGTGTCGTGATTCATTATTAATGTCAACGTTTGGTGAACCTTGCCGTTCATTTCATTAGTCGCTCTTCACTCTGATGAAGTGAACGGCAAGATTCGAAACGTTGGAATTAACAATATGAATCTTTCCATCTAGTCATATTAACTCAAACATCATATATATATAATATAAAAATTTTAGAAAAAGAACAAAAAACTTATTAAAATTTTCTTGGTTAAAAATTAGTGTCTATGAATTATAAAATAAAATAATAAAATGCCGAAACGCTTACGATCATCATATAAAAATATTACAGGAAAATAAATATTCGAATCAAATAGACTCGAACAAAGCAACAAGATTAAAAGTAATAAAGAGATAATAAATTTTTTATTAGTGTTTTAATGTTCACTATTTTCTTTATATTAGATTAGAGAAAAAGTCCCTTTACAAATTGGTAAAAAGACTTTTACCAACTCTTATATTCTATTTAAAAAAAAAACGACTACTTGAGCAACATTTCAGTTTTAAGAATCTGTATTTTTAATTGCGATACGATAATTTTTAATAGAGTTACGAGCAATAAAGTCAGAATGTTCTTTTTTTACTTAATCTGCGAGTAATTCAGAAACAAAAAATTGTAACAATTTAAAAAAAATGATTTTGTATAGGAAAAGCTTCAAACTTTTACGATAGATAGTCGAAAATTTGCTCCAATTTTTGGGAATGCGCTACAGATCTACAAAGTGAAAAGAAAATTTTTCATTTTTTTCAACTCGTACTTTATGTAAAAATTACAAAATTCACATAAATAAAAAAAATTAACCATTCGAAAATAGAGATTTCAATTTTTAAAACTCTCTTTTTAAATTTAAATTTTGATCATTTTTAACGAAGATATTGATGGAGAAAGGTTTTTACCAATTTGTAAAGACTTTTTCTCATATAAAAATGATTTTAAAAATCATAATTTATTCGGATTTATTTTTAATTATTTAAAAATTATTTATTTGCAAAATAAGAAACCAAAGAAATTTTTAAATTAATTTCATATTTTTTAAATTAATTACTTTATTTATTCTTATAACTATAGTTTCTTTATAATAATAAAATTTGTTAATTATAACCAATCATAATAAAATTAATCATAAAGTTGAGTTTTGTTTATTTTTTTATTTTGGAAAGTTTTAATGTCTGCTGATTTAAAGATAATAAAGTATTATTACAATTGGTTTTCATCAGATAGCGGGAATGGCACTAAACGGAATCCTGAAGAAAGGTGAACGCGAGGAAGAAGAGCGGCGTTTCGATGAATTAGATGATGAAAAATTCAAGATGATCATGAAACTACTCTACAAAGTGAATGATAAGGTCGATTTGTTCGCCAAATATGATGTGGATGAGTTGTTCGAGTGTCGAATCCTCAGTGTTGACGCAAATTATCGCGGTAAAGGTTTGGCCAGTGTTCTTATGGATGATAGTGAGAAAGTCGCCAAAAATGCCGGGTTTAAGGTAGATTAAACTGGATTTTAATTTATTTGTAATATATTTATATTTTAATTTATTTTTTATATCTATAATTATATATACATTTAAGTTTGTCTTTTTTCATTTTATCTTGATCATAAAATCGAAATTAATTTACTTTTTAATGTTTTATTTCAATTTATTTATACGAATTTA
>NW_017259230.1:751424-760827 GCF_001594045.1 Atta colombica | reverse complement strand
ATTTATTTATTTATTTATTTATAAAGTTATTTTATCGATTTTACATGTTATAAAGAGGTTCCGCATTTTTTTTATTTCATTAATTTAAGATTATTGCGTTGGCGTGATCACTGATTTGCATACACAGCACACACTTTCCTTTTGTTTCAGCATGCTTTTCTTCTTAATATACATGGGATAATTTTTGTTTACTTCTTCACAAGGTATAATTACAATCTATCGCTCGCGCTTATTTTTCTTAAAAGATATTTTTTGCACTTTCGTATGTACATTCTCTTGCACAATAAAGAATCAGATTAATATGCTAAATAAATTAATATGAATTAATAAATAATATGAATAAATGATACAGTAGATAATATATATCAATATAAATGAATATTATACGTATTAATTTATCAATAATTATTTTTATTTTTAATTTTCAAAATTTAGTAGTCAAATTATTCATTAATTTATTGAATGATGTCAGTTCAAGAAGTATCTTAACTATTTAATTCTAGGAAAGTAACTGATATGTAGATAATATTTACTATAAAATCGATTAACGATAATGTTAATTATTATTTCTGTTTCTTATCTCTCAATATTTACAAGTTAAAAAAATGAAAAGTAAATGGATTTATTCATCAGATTGTTTATCTATATTATTAAGCTGATTACAAGGAAAAAAGGCTTATCATAAAAATCAAATAAAATTGATAACGAGATACACAGTTCTTAAAATTATTTTTATCTATCAAAGGGACTTCTTATTTCACTTCACTTATTTTAAGAACTTTTCCAAAAAAACCTTCAATGAGATTTTTTAATTTTATTCAAAATAAAATTTAATAAAAGAAGAATGAAAAACAAATCTGATATAGCATATCACTACAGGTGTGTAAGGCCGATGCAACCAGTGCATTCTCATTAAAAGTCTATCTGAAGCACGGCTACCAGGTGGAAGCAGAAATCTCGTACACGGAATTGGACAAGTCTATCAGACCGGCGCCGCCCCATCAGGCGTTAAAATTAATGGTGAAGTTATTAGATTGAAGATAAAATGAGAAAGTCTGCTTGCTTGGAGAGCTTATAATTAAATTAAATCGTCAACACGAAACCGTAAAGCGTAAAGTAGATAAAAGATATATGTATCATCGTCGTGTCGTGACAATAACAGCACTTAATGTATATCTTGATGTCATGAATGACGTGACATCTTCTCATAGAATATTTATCTAACAAAAGAGAAAAGTGTGTATTATGCGTTTCACGTAATATGTGTCGAAACGTATCCGAATGGTATCCGGTATTACTGCCCCTGTGTGTTCTGAAGAAGAAATGTTCGTTGTTAAGAGAAGACAAAGAACAATTATTTAATGAAATTGAATAATTTAACACAGCGAATGGGCGAATCAGGTATAAAGTCGATCAAATGCTTAGACGTCCATTTAGACATTTGATAGACGTCTCATATTCGGATCTTTTATTTCTGCACGGAAGTCAACACGACTCTAAAAGTCAAATCTATTATAGCAAAAAAAGATATAATACAAAATGTAAAATCGTATATATCATTCAATTCTTATATACATTAAAAACCATAAAAATTTAAAACAAACATAAATACCAATAATCAAATTGAATGATAAAATATATATGTATAAGAATCTTCTTTCTAAAAATCCCGTTATATTACAACAATTTTGGAACAAGTAAAATTTTGGAACACTTTCTAAGAAAACTAACACTTTAATATTATCATTTCTATTATTAGTAATATTATATTTTTGATCCTATACATATATATATTTTTCATAATTAATTTTAAAAAAGAATGGAATATCTATATATGCATGTATGTAATTCAGAGAAGATATCTGAAAGTTAAAAGGAAAGCATGAATTACAATAAAATATTGATCTGATCAATTTCTAATAGAAAAAAAAAAACAAAAAGAAAGTCATAAAATATCAAAGTACCAAATACTATTAAATGTCTTTACATTTCGTGATTCGCTGAAGTCACCGTGAAACATAGTCATGAGGTGAACGTCCAATTATATCTTTTTTTCCCTCCTCCTTCTTTCTTATATCAGCGAAATGCGATGATGTATAAGATCTTTTTCTAACTTATATATATATATATATTTGTTATGTTCTATCGAAAGCGGCAACTTTTCGGTCGTAATACGGAGATGTTGCTCTAGATATAACGGGTCCACATAAATTTAAAAAAAAATTATTCGAGAAAAAAATAGAAGATATTTTTGTCGGTGAAACGTGTTACGAAAGAGTATTTATAAAGTATACACGAATTATTTTGTAAGAACATCCGTAAAATGCGAATTATAAAGCGATTTATAATAATTTGTATTACGTGATGTATCCTTTAAAAATAATAAAATTTCGATTTCTTAGCAATTGAAAGGACGTGAAGTTATGGCGTGTCTAAAGTTTGAATCTGATTTTAAGTTAGAATTAAATGATTAAAACTAGAATAAAATCCATTTAGATAAGTAATTAAGTTATTTAAATTGCGTTTTTTGTTGT
Organism: Atta colombica; assembly: GCF_001594045.1. Lineage (NCBI taxonomy): Eukaryota > Metazoa > Arthropoda > Insecta > Hymenoptera > Formicidae > Atta > Atta colombica. The sequence goes on along the minus strand of NW_017259230.1, from coordinate 758,293 downwards.
ACTTATAAATAATGTGATAATAAAATGTAATGGTGCAGGGATAATCAACTTTATATTATTAAATGCATACTTTATTTTTTATAACTTACAACTTTCTAAAAATTATGCATATCTAATTATACTTAGTCATTAAATATAGTTAAAAGTTTGTTTGTTGTCTGAAATGTTTCTGTAAATTGTTTTGTTTGACTTGCAGCTGCATTAAGTACTTGGCTTGGACTCGCTGGAAGCTTTGAATGTCTCGTGCTGTAATTCGGGCGACTTCAAGTTTTTTTTCTTCAGACCCAAATGATATTTGTTTATGTATCCGCTTGCGTCGGCAATAATCTGAATCTTTTATCATCGCTGTGATTCCCACAGGTACATTCTGTTTATAATAAAGCGCCAAATCACGGTGGACAATTGACTTGCCAGATGGTAGCTTCATCATATAACCCTCGTCGTCTAAAACCTCTAAATCCGATACTTCTTCATCTGGATCGGCATTTTCGGCATCTGGATAGCTAAATAAGTAATTATAAAAAGATGAATACTCGTACATCGTCTCTCCTTCAAACAACATTTTACAATGGCCCTTGTCAATCATATGCATTCTTACTGCTTGTGCGCTTCGCATTTTTCTTCCTGTAAAAATATATAAATTTTTATTTTAAATTTTTTTATAATTGTGATTCTTTTTGTTCAATTCCAATTTTTAATCCTTTTATTTCAATCAAATATAAATAATGGAGAAAATAATTAACAAAAAAAAAAGATTTATTTACCTGAATCATTGCACCAAATACACTTAAATTCAACACATATCTTATATTCCAAATATTTTAATAGGCCACCTAGATCCACGCAGTATTCAAGATCAGGTACGAAAAACGAATGTTTCTTCTCCATGTGTATCATAATGCACTCTATAGATTTATTATGATAATCGCAGAATAAACAATTATCATAAATAATTTGATACTTCAAATCTTCAAACCACTCGTCTGAATCCAAGGATTCTACATCTGAATCTGTTTCAATGTCATCCGTATTCTTATTGGATGAATCTTGTATGCTTGACAACTTTTTACTATAAGCTACAGTTGTATTTTCTTTTTGCTCCGATTTCTTTTTATGAGTTTTCGAAGCCAAGTGATTCTCGTACTGTTTCTGATTGTTGAACTTCTTTCGGCAGACTTCACAAATCTGTTTGTTCTTAATCTGGTTTGCATTATTTTCACGATACATCGCTTCTTTCTTCTCAAAGTCTTCAAGAGTGATCGAAGGTAATCCATTTACTATTGTACTCATATTATATCTATGCCATTCAGTACGATAATGATGTTTAAATATTGCCAAATCTGCAAACTTTACTTTACACGTCCAACAAGTAAAGTGTTCTTGACACAGATTCTCCATTGTATGTATTATATCTTTTTCTTCTTTTTAAATAACTCCAATTAATCTTTTATGAAATTTCTGCCATATAAAAAGAAAGAATAATTATTAGTACAGTTTAACAATAAAAAAAAGTTATATAATTGCAATTTAGCTTCTTTCAAATAAAATAAACAATTTTATTTCTTTTAACGAACATGTTTTGCTAAAAGCTACAGAGAACTCAATACAAAATTTATATTTATATATGTATTTTTCGTATTTAAAAAGTCTATTGTGTTAGCTTAATCAAAATCATAAAAAAAGCCCGTAATAACAAACAAAGCGTTATATATGCAAAAATAGCTTAATAACCTTGGTAAAAATTTTTCTCAGAATTTTTCATATAATTTTTTAGAATTTCTATATAATTTTTCAGAATTTCTCTATAATTTTATAACTTTCTCACATTTTTTATACAAATTTTTTATACAAATTGGAATTTCTCAGAAAATTTATATCTTTTCTCAAAATTTTTCAATATATTAATTATAAAATATCGTAAAATTTTTAAGATTTTTTAAGTATAATTTCTGATGAAATGTTACAAATCTAAAAAATTTTAAAATACTTTTTAAAAATTATGGGATGAGAAATTTCAGAATATTTCAGAATTCACTTGTATGAGAAGTTCTAAGAGAATATGTAAACTTTCCGAGTATTTCTGAAAAATGTTCCAATTCGTACAAAAATTATTCGAGAAAAATTTTCACCAGGGAAATCCTTTATTAAAATAACAGTGCTACATATCGTACCACATGGTGTTTTAAAGGCTAGGTGAATTATCGCTTAAAAAAATAAAGTTGTGATGCTGTAAAGCTGTATTGTGATTTATCAATTATGTGACAATATTTCACTTACCTGATGTTTTGAGAAAAAATTGATGAAAAAAGTTACGTAACTGTAATTCCGTTCTCATGTAAAATAAAAAAGTTTATCTCTTGTTGCAACCACAGATTTCTATATAGTACATACCAATCAGAGTAACTAGCATAGATATAGACAATACTGTTCTGAAGCAGAGAATGCAGAGATACCAGAGATGCACATTTGGTCTCTGACACAGAGAATGATCGAGAATGATCGAGAATCTATCCCTCTACTTTTGCTTCGCTAATTGATGTTGCGCGCGAAAATTTCTATAATAGTAACTTAAAGGGATTCTGTATAATAAAAGGAACACGGAACAGAAAACAGAGAATAAGAATTTCAACCTATCAGAAATTGTGTATTCTACAATACATTTCTGATAGGTTGAAATTCTTATTCTCTTTTCTCTGTTCTCTTAATCCTTTTATTGTGCAGAGCTCCTAAGACGTAAATTTAAGCCGATGAGCCAATCAGGATACTGCTTTAGGGCTATGTTCCAAAACTTCCTCTCCGTGGAAGATTTTACTCTATAAGCTATAATATACGTTATGTATACTATATATTTCGAGTAAAATTTTCCTCAGAGAGCAAGTTTTGAAACATAGATCTACGTATTCTAAGGAGCCGATTCTGTAACTCTTAATGATAGTCGTTGATGTCATTACGCAGCTTTTTTACTCTATATAAAACCTGCGCAACAACATCAATGATTGTTGTTAAGAATTATAGAATCGGCCCTTAATGAATAGAAATGGCAGAAAACTTATAAACATAAGGCAAGTTTTAACCAGTTGGAATTCACCTTATTGCAAGGTTATGGATAAGTTTATTGTTATTTCTACAGGGTGTCTGGAAATCGCCAAATATTTCATGAGCAGCCTGTCCATGAAATATTTGGCGATTATTTCCAGACACCCTGTATTTCCGTTAGGTTGTAAATCTAAAATAGTATCCTGATTGGCTTATAGGCTCAAGTTTACGCTTTAAGGTTAAGGCACACCCTTCCATAAAGCCGGTTCTACATTAGTAGCAAGCTGATCGCAAGTTTATTGCGACAGCCAATGAAGTGTTGATTTCAAAATGCAAGCTTCAGATTGGCTGTCACAATAATAATATAACATAATATAATAAACTTGCGATCAGCTTGCAACTAATGTAGAACCAGCTTAACAGTAACTAGTAAGACATAAGAATGAGTCAATCACATTCGAGAATTCTTTTGAACTTCTAATAAAAATAGCAGTAAACTTATCCATAAGACAAGTTTCAACCAATTAAAAGTTATTTTATTACAAGGTTAAGTTATTGAATAAGTTTATTGCTATTTCTATTTCCGTTAGAATACGTAAATCTGAAGCAGTATCCTGATTGACTTATTGGCTTAAATATCTTAAAATGCATTCACAAGTAAATTCATTCAAGCAGCAATCAATCAACTGAGCGATAAGCGGGGAGCACAAACTTTTACATAATGCTTAAAACATGAACCATAAGAAAATCAACCAATTCTTTGTTTCATGGAAAGAAAGGAAATAAATAAAAAAATAAAAAAAATTTAATTGGTTCATTATGCATTATATGTTATACAAAAGTCTGTGCTCCCCGCTATACGGGGGCAATGATATAAAATTATTTTTTTAAGCCACTATAAAAATTGTTCAGCTGATTGGTTGTTGCTTCCGCTACTTGACGCTTACATGTGAATACACTTTTACAGTCATTGCTGCAGAATTTTGTGCGGCAGCTTTTAGAACACACAAACTTTTGCATAACGCATAACGCACAGTGCATAAGCGAATCAACTAATCAGAATCTTTCCTTTTCTCCTATTCTATGGAAATTAAGAATTTCGATTAATTGATTTTCTATGCATTATGCATTATGTAAGAGTCTGCGGCCATTAATTGGTAGAGCAAAAATAGAGGGGCAATTTCTCGATATTGTTTACTCTGGACCTCTCGAAAAGTATCGCGTATGAGAAACTAGGGAAATACTATAGTATGCGTTACATATACTATAGCATTTCCCTAGTTTTCGGACTTTTATTCGGAGTTTTATCAGGGTGTAGTCTCATGGAATGTATCGCGCGTATCGCGAATTAGCGGATCACCAATCACAGAATCATTCTCTTAGATCTAGAGATCGATTCTGTATCTTGAAACGAGGAAAATTACAAAAATGAGCGAACTTATTAGAATACTGATAATTTCATTGATCCAACACCTAGTAAATTTATTCGCTTTTATAATTTTCACCTTGTTTGAAGAAACAGAATCGACCCTCTGGATATCAATTATTTTGTCCCTGGGAAGGAAAGTGAAAATTTTCTCTATTAATTTCAATGATAAAAATTTTTACTTTTCACTTTTCATCCTAGAGATAAAGTTTCACGATTGATATCCTGTTTGCAAATTTTGCAAGTAGATATTTACTCGATATTTTCGAACGCAAATGGTACATCAATTTTACACGACCCGAGTCAATTTTCGAATGGCGGTTAATAATATTTCTGGTAGGATTTCCGAATAAGACCCAGGGGATCCAAGGATAATTAAAGAACAATGATGTTACCGACAATTAATAAAAATTTATAATTATATTAATATAAATACTTCGATAATACATTAAATTCGTGATTTTTTTATTACATAAATGCTGTATAAATAAGTATGCATACTTTCAATGCTATAATATCTTACCTATATATTGAAAAATTACAATTTTTTTCTCTGCAGTTATTGTCTTTATTGATAATCAAACTCGGATGATAACATTGAATCACAGTTTTAAATGAAAATCGAGTATTATTAAGTTTTTAATATACATAAACATGTGCATTCTACAAAACTAATGAATCATGAAATTATTACCGTATTATTAGTTTCTTACTTTTTAATCTTGAATTTTAACGCGACTTCCATATGCGTCGATCATCTTTAAGGGGCTCCGCACAATAAAAAGAACAGGGAACAGAGAAGAATTTCAACCTATCAGAAATCATGTATTGTGGAATACACAGTTTCTGATAAGTTGAAATTCTTACTCTCTATTCTCTGTTCCCTGTTCCCTTTATTGTGCGGAGCCCCTAATAGTACTTCGTCGATGCTATTACCCAAATGTTTAAATACTTTTCTTAAATTTCCCCAAACGATTCCCAAATTATATAAACATAAATAAATTAGAAATATTCAATTTGTGTGCTATCTTCAAGTCAGTGGTCTCCTTGAATAGCGTCTCCCCGAATGCAGCCATATTCGGCCAGTATAAACACTATAAACATTACGACATGAGATGATATCGAGGATATCGAAGGAAATAGATCGAGTAGTGGAGTTTGTGAAACGTCCAGAAACGCGAATTTCAAAGTTTTAAATTTTCATAGTTCATGGCGTGGCGATTATAGAGACAAGAAACGGATTAAATTTGGTAAATAATAATACTGACGTACTATGAGCACGACCCACTGATCAACATTGTGATTGATGCGACACTCGCCTGTGATCTGAGACGTATAGGTTAGCGTCTACCAATAAGAGGATTTACAATCGTTTAACATAATGTTTATTTATCTTGGAGTTCTATAAATAAAGAACAGACGTCACATACATACACAGCACACATACATATCGACACATATCACTCAACATATACACACATAACATTTCTGCAGGTGGCCGAGAGATAGCCTGGATCCACGAAATTCTTTTCTAAACCCATACATTTCAGCCGAATACATTTCAAATGACAGTAAGTGAAAGAATACTTGACTAAAGAGCAAATAATTATTAATTATTAATATTTTTAATCTGATCATTTTTGTGAATTTTATACAATGCATGTTTATGCTCTTTGCTATACCATTTGATCTGGAAATATAATATTTGTTTTTTATTCTTGCACTAAACTGCATTAGAATTCTCTTTCTTGCTTTCGCCAAATATTAAACATATATTTATCTCACTTTAAATTCTAAAAGTGTACACTCAGCTACAAAAAAAAAACAAACCCAAAATCTTATCAAGCGGAGTTTACAATGATATTTTAAGACATAAAATTTAAGTTTTAAGTTTTAAGCCATAAGAAATTGACAAATAAGTAATTATTCTCTTTATATTCGACTGTTGGTCAATTTCTTATAGCTTAAAAGTTTAAAAAAAGTTTAAAACTTAAGTTTTATGCTTTATCTTATTGTTGACATTGCTTTATTGCATAATATACTTCATTGACTTTAATGACTTCAGTTCATTTTGGCATTTTGAGATGACAGTAATATACTGATTTTATAATTTATTTTAATAAATGTATATTGACTTCTAATATTACAAAGGATACTTCATATAAAAATATATGTGTGTATGTATGTATATATGTGTGTGTGTGTGTGTATGTGTGTATGTGTGTGTGTGTATGTATGTATGTATGTGTGTGTGTGTATGTGTATGTGTGTGTGTGTAAAAACATAATATGAGTATTTTGTTCCATTAAAAATGTAATAGAAAAAAATAAAATTATTTACACATTACTATTCTATATTGGCTAAAAAAAAATTATTTTATTGATTTAATTTGATTGTCTAAGATATT
>NW_017259230.1:740885-751324 GCF_001594045.1 Atta colombica | reverse complement strand
TGTGTATTATTATATTTTGTGGTATTATTATATTTTAAATTTTTTGATAGGGTATTTATTATATATTTTTATTATTAACTTAATTTCATATATAGTAATATTAATAATAATGCAGAATAATTCAAATTAGGACTGTTACTTTTGACAACTTTGTATCTTTGAAAAATTGCAATCTTAAAATAAAACATGTAAATAACTAAATTTGCTATATATGATATTTAAAAAAAAATTCTTTATTCTGTATATCTTTTTTTATTTATATGTTTATTTTTCAGAATACTATGGGTGGAGCGCACTTATATACACCACAGTCCATCTTACAACAGATGATGAACCAACAGAATTTACAGCAGCAACAGAATCTACAACAGATTGGACCATGGATGCAAACACCACAAGTACCACCAATAACTATTCCCTGGAGTGTACCAGCATTACATCAATCAGAATTGGTTAGATTTACTGGAGAGACCAGCTCTGGACCAATACTTCATCAGAAAAGAAAATTAGAAGCACCAGATGTTGTAGATACGTGAGTGTAATGTACTTTATATATGTCGTCTACTGATTAATTATGTAGTAAAATCTTAATAATATGTTATTCAAATAGGCGTCAAACAAAGCAGTTTATAACAGAAGAAAAAATAGCTGCACATTTTAAAGATCTGCACATTAGTTCTAATTATGAATCCGAGAATCCGGTGCCATCAACTTCTACTGTTCATACATCATCTTCCTGTTATAAGCCATTAAATATGGATTTGGATGTCGATGCAACAAATGCATTAAATACAGAACAAACAAGCAATCTACATCCAAGATTGGTCCTTTCAGAGGAACTCAAGCGAATGCAAGAGGAACCTATTTTGCCATCGACTCTTATATCTAAATTGTAAATATACACTGATTATATATGATTTAAAAATATGAAAATATAAAAATGCAATGTTTTTTGAAAAAGAATGAATGAGAGAGAGAGAGAGAGAGAGAGAGAGAGAGAGAGAGAGCACTGAAAAGAAAAAATGTGTTTTCTTGTTTATTTTTTTCTCTTATAGAGAGAGACCTTCTATGGCTCTGGTTCTTTGGGAACCACCAAATAGACATCTCCGTATCCTACCAACGAGAGATACTCCAACGCCAATTCCGAATACATCTGACGACAATAATAACAACAATAATGTTACTATTCCCGATCTAAATAACATATTATCCAGTGCCAGATCAGCATTCGAGCCAATGGAGTTATGAGACTCTTTTTAGTACTGCATATTTTATCTCCAAATATGTTGAAAACGAAAAAGAAATATAAATATTGTACTTTAAATTGGAAAAAGATTTCAATAATCTGCAAAATGTAAACTAGAGTAGGATAAAGGATAAAATGTGTTTGCAGTTTCTCCTACTGTATAATAATCATTTGAGTGATGCATCTGAGTGAGTTTGAAACACATCTCTAATATATTATTTTCATTTGATAATTATGAATTTCACATCATCTTAATACGTCTTATTATAATTTCGCTATTTAAGGTTCCTGAATAGTCACTACAGTCATATTGAATTGTGACGTCAAAAATGACATGTTAATTTTTGTTACGTGCCATTTATAAATAAAGACTATTTGGATAAAACAAATGATATCGCTTTAAAATAATAATATATAAAAATGGAAACGAAAAAAACTATATTTATCTCTCTCCAGACAGTCAGTAAAAAGTAATAAAAGGCATGTGAAAGCATGGTGGAATAAGAAAAGTAAGCTATTGCGTAATGACAAACAAAGAATGAGGGACACAAAATGACAACCAATCTTTGGATCTCAATGAAGCGCGCAAATTTCAAACGCACATAATGCTGAGCAGAAATTAAATGATTGGAGTCCAATGTGATTGGCTGTTAGCTTCCCATTATTTTTAGGCTACTATGTATCCATGAGAATAGCTCACCTTTCTTATTCCATGCGTTAAAGTGAAAATAGACTACGTATGTGTATTGAGTAAAAGCACTTTCACATGTCTTTTATCACTTTTTATTTACGATTATTTACTGTTAGGAATAAGGATAGCTTTTGTCCATTTTTACAATTATTTTAAAATAATCTCAGCATTTTGTTTTATCCAACTCGTCTTTATTTACAAATGGCATATAAAATTAACAGTCATTTCTCGCTTTTGACATTACAATTCTATATGACTGTAACTATTCAAGAGCCTTAAATACAGCATGTGTTTCATTATATATGTATTCTTTATTGTATATTATTTTGTTACAATTTCTTATTTATATCATTTATGTAATTAATATATTAGAAATTATATATTAGAAATTATTATTATAAAATTATTATGAAAGAAATTATTATTATGAAGAAATATGTATATTGGATTCGAATATTTTCTTTATTCGAAAATCGATTTTTTTTCTAATAGCACAAACATAAAATAAAAATACCTTTTGCATTTTGTCTTTTATATCCATACATTGACTTTTATTACACAGCAAATGTTAGTAATAAAAAAATATGCAAAAAAAATCTTAATTTAAAGAAAAATCGATGATTGAATAAAGATTCTTAGAATAGAAGAAATTAGTTAAATATTATTAGTTAAATATTAATAATTTTTTTTTTCAGTTTGTGTTTTGCATGTAGTATTGAGAATGAAAGATAATGATTATGTATAAAGCGAGATAATATAAATGATAACACATAATGAGCGTTTATTATGAATGATTGGTATAAAATGATACATGTATGTATTAGTTTTGCATTAAATTACGATTATGATAATAAAATTGCATCAGAGTTTTAATATCTTTATCTAATATCAGAATAAAAAAATTATTGTCAGTTCACATTTATTAATTACTTTATTTCTTAAGCTTTATAAAATATTTCTTAAGCTTTACAAAATCTAGATAAATGCCTTATTTTTGATAATTATTAATTGTTATTCATTGAAAAAATATATTTGTATAGTTTAAGATTAGTTTTAGATTAATTTTTGCCAATAAGTAATGAGTTCTAAATATTAGAATCAGATTCTTTTTTGTTAAAATTTGATTTGATTTTTTTTTATCAATTTATAGTATTAGACCAGTAAAAATATCTAAAGAAATATATTTAATAACACAGTCTCCTGATATTATCTACATTTTTTCTAACGTTTGACTATATTTTGATTGTTGGTTTAAAACTTTTAAAAATACACGAATTTCAACAATTATATAGAAATATGCTCGCCCTAATATGTTTATTAATAACTTTATTTCAGAAAAAATATGTGAAAAAAGGAAAAAAAATATAGGATCAGAATGTGGGATCTCCAGCATACTAATTTCGCACCTTATGCACACAATTACAATTCTGAAATTCTTACTGTATTTATAAACGCAGTATTTATAACTCCCATTAAAAAATCGTAAATAATTAATATCTCACAAATTACTGCATTTTGAAATCATTTGTGCTATTATACATTAATGGGAAAGATATATGATTACTAAAATTTATTAAAACTTATATGTTATCTCGAATGCCCTTATACACCGAGTGGTCAATCGCTCGAGAAAATATTTTCGGTCTTCGGTCGTTTCTACTAAGCGCAACAGATCGAAAGAGGGTTTTTTTCAACAAGTTGTCTTATGCTATTTAGTTCGTTCTCGGCACATCGAAAGTGAAAATTGTCAGTGCCATTAAGACAAGGAAATTTATTACCTTTCTTTGTTCAATTCAATGCGAAGAATTTCTCTATGATTAGCTGTAGCAGAATGTGCAATTTTGATGATCTAAGTATGCTTATTTTTCTTCTTGAAAAAATATTATTTTTTTATGGAAGTTAGAATTTCTTTTTTATATTACTAGGAAGGCTCGTACAGAGCCGATTTTGTAAATTGATTTTTGAAAATTTTTATTAACACGATCATATACACCTCAATTGCACAATAGTACATATCGAGTCAGATATCAGAACAAATTATTTTATTTTTCTCTTTTTACAAAAAATCGCTTTGTATGAACCTTCAGGAGCCTTTCTTGATTACGAATATCACAATTAAAACGTGATCATCCAGTATTTTTAACCGTAATTTCGATATAAAAAAATTTATCCTCGACTAGAGATCTCTCCTGTCGACTCTTAAATTGTAATTCAGACTCTTGTACGTTCTTTTTCTTCTATTGGTCTATCTTCTGTTAAAATTTTCCTGAATTCTTTAGGATCCTGCAATGATTCTCCATTGATCGCAGTTATGACCTTGTCGCTATCCAATATCGTCACATGGTTGCCTTCAACATAATGTATATTTACCTTGTCGCGCGTGATCTGAAAAATTTTATTCCTGTTATTAGACATCGATTATGAGAAATTGAAATCGAATATTCGTAAAAAATATACAGAGACATATTACCTTGTGTAAACCATAATCTTCTTCGATCATATCGACAGATGATTTTGTGGATTTCAAAAGTGTTATAGATGATCGTATCCATCCCAAGGATGACCAGTCGTACTTTCGAAGAGCGAGAATGTGCATATAAATATTTGTATACAATTTTTTCTGCGTTTTGGTAAGCGATATTTTGTCAGGAACATGCGAAAAGAAAACATTTAATTTTTCTTCCCAGGTTGTACATTTCTCAAGATCTAAAAGTAGCTGTAAAAGAAAAATAAATGGGATATTGACAATAGAAGATCGTGACAATAAAATAGTATTTTAGTAACCGTTAATAAAATCTACCTTTCCGCTTGAAGCTGATTGTACAGTATCCATGATAGAAAGCAAGATATTATTTTGAAGTTCTTCTTCTGTAGTAGCTGGAAGGAATTGCTCTAATATTGTTTTCAATAGCTCAGGAGCACCGTCAATCAGTACTAGTCGACCACATAAACCATGTTTTTCCAATCGTTTCACTAATTCGAGAGCAATTAACGAACCATACGAATATCCGACTATGGCAAAACCTCTTTGCTCTTCTGCTTTTGGCAAGATATACTGAAAATTCCAATTAAACGTGTGTCAGACTGCGTAAAGGTAAATATCTTTCAGAAAGAATTCGTAAAAAAGAAATATTGAATGAATATCTCATTTTATTTATCATTTATATTCTTCCGTGTATACGTACTGGTAAAAGATGATCGGCGTATTCTGGTATAGACATAGTATTCACCAATCCATATTGCAAAGCCGTTGCGAAAGGTCTGATCTTTGATGCTAGTGGATTAAATATTTGTCCACAACCATGTATACTCGGCAAGAGGAACACTTTTATTTTGCGCGGATCCATCTTAGTTTGTAATTCTATACAGGTCTCAGTAGGCAAATCTACGTTATATAAAATCTGAAGCATTAATTGTATGTCAGATAGTTCGAGTGTCTGTTCATTGGTTTCTGATTTCTGTGCTTTCTGTCGTTCCAAATCCTTATCGCGCATCTCCACTAATTTAGCGAAGTTTAGATTGCGAATATCTTGTGCGGTGAGAAAGATCTCGTATTTACGTTCTAGTGTTTGTTTAATCTCTATGGTCATCATTGAATCCATACCGAGTTCGACTAATGATATGTTCTGATCCACAGTCTTATCTTTCATATCTGCAAGAGTATATCAAGAGATGTAAATTAAATTTGATTATCGGTACCTATATTTGTAAACAATGACACAGCATATCAATAATCTTATTTGGAACAATCTTCGTTAATTTTTTAAGATGTGCATATGTTTGGTGGAAACAATAAATAAATAATAAAATATGATTTTTATTCTAAAAATAAAATATTAATTCAATCAATATGCTTAAACAGATTTAAAACCAAAACTAATATCCTCATCTGCATAATACATATAAACTATAGATTCCTCTTTTTTATTTTCTTCTAGGAAATTATTTTAAAATAACAACAATCTTACTCATTATATTTGTTACGAACTCTACAATGTCGGCTCCATAAGCACCTACACGCTTCTCTGCTACCACTATGCTAGATACCACTGGGCGATTCTGCAACAAGAAGATCTCCAACTTTTTAAGGCAGGAAGATATCATTTGCTGCAAAGTACCGCCAATGACGAGTTCCTTATTGTTGTCATGCCATTCAGCAACAAGACCAACTTCTCCTATCGCGCCCCATTGAATAGCCAGTCCTGGTAGACCGTTCGCTGCTCTACGTTCACAAATTCTCTCCATTATAGAGTTCGCCATACCATAATTCGTTTGTCCAGCATTCCCTCTCCCGCAAGAAATCGAGGAGAAAACTACAAACTGCTGAAGTTGCGGGCACAACTTTCTGGATAATTCGTCTAGCATCTTCGTGGCCCAAGCTTTCGCTCTGAAAGACTCCTCGAATAATTCCGGTGTTTGATTCTTACAGATGCGATCCTTCAGCACCACGGCAAGATTAAAGATGGCGTCCACTGGGCCCTGTTTCTCTGCAGAATTTAATATAAATTCACAATCCTTACGATTCGAAGCATCTGCTCCTGTGATGATAAGCACGTTCACGCCGTAAGATTTCCATAACTCGACTTTCATGCGTTGATAACCATTTTTTATTCCCGTTCTTGATGTCAACACTATATTTTTGGCACCTCGGAGTATCAACCAATCGGCTAATTCTAATCCGAAACTACCCAGTCCACCCAGAATAAGGTAGGTTTTATTACTGTCGCAATAATATTGTGGATCAGCAAGAATAGGTTTCTTTTCGAGAACCTTTTTCTCATCACAAATTTTCAAAAGTATCTATAAAAGACAACATAGTTTTATTAATTTTCTTTTAATTTTTCGCAGATTTTTACTTTAACAGTAAATTTAAATTTGATCTTTTAAAATTTGAAAACATGTTAAGTGACTATAATAATATATAGAATAATAATATATAGAATATATATATATATATAACTGATAGTTGATGATAGATAGTTTTTAATTGTGTATAATTAATATTTTCGGTAAATAAAATATTAACATAATATTACAGATAAACTATTAACTAGATTTATATTAAGCTTGCATTCTCTAGCTTAATACAAATCAAAATTATAGGATATCAGCAGAATAGAGTGTATCATTTAAACGATAAAACAGCAAATTCTGTATTTGATTTTTGCTTAATCGATCTATTATGTTCTTCAGAAGATTCTGTTATATTTCTACTGGCATTTTGTAAAAAATATTTTCTAATTATATGTTTTGATTAAAATATTTTTTAATTATATCTATTCTTTAACTTTAATTACATATAATTATGTACATTTTTATGTAATTATATTATATCAAAATGTTGATAGAATTTGATGAAATTATATTATATCAAAATATTAAAAGAATTTGATGAAATTATATAATATCCTGGTTGCAGTCGATTTGAACGTTCATGCGCTTTAATTATCATTTTGTCTTTAGCGTTCATTAGACGTAAAATAAGAATAGAAGTACTGAAAAGAAGTGCTGAAGCGTTCAAATCGACCGCAATGCCTATTAATTTTTTTTTACCTTGCCTATGTGCTTTCCGGTCGTCATATATCTGAAGGCCGTTTCCAATTCATCTTTTTCAAAAACTTTTCTAACAAGTGGTTTGATCGCTCCATTTTTTAGACCCTCGTTTAACAAATTATACAACTGCATCTTTTCTTCTTCTAACTTTTCGTCTTTCGATTCAAACGAAGGGAAAATCAAATTATCAAGCATAATTCCATGGAAACTGACTTCTTTCAAGAAGATCATCATTCCTAAGGAATTGTTTGTAATAAGATCAATTTTGCCGATTTCTAGGAAACGACCTCCTATCGCCAGACAACGAACTGAAGCTTGGAGCTTCTCTTCGGTTAATGAATTTAAAACGATATCCACTCCTTGGCCATTGGTTTTTTGAAGTATTATCTGCTCAAAGTTGATGTTATGCGAATTGCAAATATGATCATCCGGAATTGACGGGAACATCTCGCGAATGAATTTGCGTTTTTCAGGTGTTCCCACAGTAGTAAACACCTCACAGCCTTCGTGAAGAGCTAGATGTATCGCTGCCTGGCCAATGCCACCAGTACCGGAATGAATGAGCACCTTGTCACCTTTCTTCATCTCACCACGTTGATAGAGCGCCAAATAACATGTTGCATATACGGATGGAACAGTAGCCGCGTCCTCCAACGACCAATTGTCAGGCACATACCACAACAATTCGTTCGATTTAACGAAGTTTGTTATACCTCTGAAAATATATATTGATCATAAAAACTTCAATTTGTAAGATGTCTTAGAATACTTAGATGATATACATACTCTACTGAAAAAAATCATGTCATACAGTTGCATAATAAAATCATAAAACATGTAAATCACATAACGGATTGTTCCAAATCAGTACGTGAGTTTTTAAAATTACGTAATTTGAAAATCACATGATGATATGTCCTTTTTTTCTTCTATTTCTATCATTCAATTCTTTAAAATTCGATAATTATAAAATTATATGATGGATGATGGAAATTATTTCTAATATTATATGATTTTCCAAATTACATCATTTAAAAAAAAATCACGTACTGATTTGGAATAATTGTTACGTGATTTACATGTTTTAATTACGTGATTTCATCATGTAATGTTGTGACATAATTTTTTTCATTAGGGCATATTTTAGAGAAGATATTATATAATGGTAATTAATCTATTAATGATTACTAATATAAATTAATAATTAAAGCTTATACAGAACGAAATAATAAAAAATTTTAAAAGATTTCATATTACAATAGATACGTTAATCAACTTTTGAAAATATGTTAAAACTTAATACTTTTATGTCATGTTAGTATCATATCTTTTTTAAAGAAAGTGTCATAAAATGACTTTCAATATAATTTATAAATATAAAAACAAAGATTACTTTGCGCAAAGACCCATCACACGACGACCAGCGGTATCGATACCAGCATACTCATAGCCGATCGGATATTCGTTGATTGGATCACGAAGTTTAGTTGCATCCAAAACGAGTTTTCCTGTGGTAATCATGACATCTCTAAAATTGAGAGCTGAGTACACTACATGGATCAGATTCTTTTGATTGGTATCAGGACGTATTCTGTCCTCAATCCAACGAAGCGAGCTTAAGTCCCCAGGTACCTATTTTCCACAGACATATATTACACAAAAATGTAAAATAATTATATTATATAACTGTATAGTTAAAAGTAATTATATTAGGTAGGAAAAAGTTCGTGGCGTTTTTCCCATTAGATGGCATTAATAAAACGCCACGAACTTTTTCCCACACCTAATATACATACATGTAGAAGGTTTTATAATTATAATATTTTCTTACATACCATTTGACGAACATATGCATGATGAACAAGCTTTGGCTGTAAACTCGGCAATGGTTGATATCTATAAGAACCCCATACTTTTCCTGGTTTCAATACATTGATCGGTAAATCCAGCTGCAGCTGTTCCGAATATAACGGGTTTTGTAGAGAAAACTTAGGAGCTTTAGTATCTTGTATCAATACACTTCTGATTATTTCTCCACCCAGTTCCTTTCTTAAACAGTTCACGAAGCCTAGCAAACCACTTTCTAACTCTGCTTCACTGACAAGTATTATCCTCATATCATTGGTTTCGTTTTCAATATTGAATGAATTCAATTTTTCGAGCCAGGTGAACTCATTGTTGTTAACATGAATGACTTCGGTTTTTCTGACCAGCTGCTCTTTTTTTTTTAAAAGTACTATAGTCTCTTCACCAATATTCTTTTCTAGAATCACATCTAAACCCTGCTTCGAAAGTGTTGAAAGATTTTCGAGCTTGGATCTTTCTCGTGTCAATACAAAACCGCTGTTTTTCAGTTTCAACAGGATCTTTTCTAATTGGTGGTTCTTATTTCTCGATAATAGCCCAATACCGACAGCAAACATAACATTATCTTCTTTGGATACTTTATTAATGTCCAAAGCAATAACATTTGGGAATAATGAATAATTAAAACGATTAGATGGGGCTGATAGATGCACCTTCGCTTGAATCAAGGGTAAATCATCTAAAATCTCAGTGAGTATGGGTGATGCTAATTCAGCTATTGTCACCTCATCAGAATCATCGATCACCTCGATAGTTTTGATATGAACAGTTTGATGATACTCGAGTGCAATCTGCATAGATAATCTAATCGCCTCCTTCAAGGATACTTGTACTCTATCGCGATGAGCTACAAATTTATATTCTTCGAGGATTGCATCGTCGGTCCTCAATTGGCGAGGTATGACCATAGTCTTAACACCACGGATTTCAACTCCACCTGATATTATAGTTTCCCATTCTTTGTACACGAATACGGGGAATTCTACAACGAGAAATTTGCAATGATATTTCTTATTATATATGCATAATTATAATGATTACATCAAACTTATTAGTGTAAAAGTTTTGTATTAAAGAATAATT
>NW_017259230.1:736471-740785 GCF_001594045.1 Atta colombica | reverse complement strand
ACCTATATTAGACTAAAAAAAAAATTTTTTTTTTTAATCGATCTCTCAAAAGCTTCCATTTTATACCAAAAGAACACCCCTAAATTTTTATTTAAAAATATTAAGATTTAGAAATCGCTAGTGAATGATTTTTAAATCAAAGTTCCGATTTTCTTTAATACATATTTGATTTAATGCAAAAATAGCTTAATCCGGATTTTAAATGTGATATTGCATGTCTTTTTTATCTCTGAACACGATGCAATAATTTATTTAGTTCTACGATATACGCCTTAAGAAATACTGATTATGTGAAAAAAATGACCAAATTTCGAGTTCAAAGTCGATTTTAGCAAGGTTCCAAATGTTCAAATGGATTGTTATTCCTCTTAAATAAATTTGTTCACTCAAGAACAAGATCCAGTTGGAATTTTCCCGGAATCTTCTACAGAGTCTTTAAAAGTTTCATATAACGGATTATTAATACGTTTTTAAGGATAGAAAAAATTTTTTTACAAGTTCTAAAGTATATTGCTTTGTGGTCTTGACATCCTCAAATGAAATGTCTCAATTTGACAACAAAAAATTGTTTATTAGAAAAGTACATAATAACAAAAATGTGATTTAATTAATTGAAATAAACCTATATAAAATAAGGAATAGAATCATATATAACAAAAATAGGAATGGAATTTTAATGAAATCATTGATGATCCATATAATTCATAATGTATTATCGAAAATTTTGAAAATCATTGATTTATTTTATAAAAAAAGTGATAATTATATGGAGATATACGAAAAGGAGACAAAGAAATTGTAGGGTTTGTGGGTAATGTGCTAATATTTATTTATATATACTTGAAAAAAATAAGTACAAATTAATATCAAATTAGCGCACGTCTAGTACAAATAAATTTCCGATGAACATTTATGTATTAATGGCTGATTGTTTCATCTTCAGCACTATGTAATTTACCTATTGATAAACAAAAGAGTAAGAGCATAAGAAAGTAAGACAGTGAGCTGAAGTTTACTGAAAGGTGAAACAATCCAGCTTAAATTTTGCAAATTTCGCAATCTTCGTATTAAACCTTGCGAATTGTTTCAACATTCGCTCCATTTTGTTTTGAACACGCTGGGAAAATCTGATGATTATATTTCACTGATTGAAATAAAATTTGAAATTGTTCTTCATTATTAATTATTTGCTCATTAAAATTTTCAGCGAAAGAAATTGCACGTTCTGATATGTTATTTGTGACTTTTAATGTTTTAATCTTTTGTAAAACATTCTTGTAGTATCGAGTCTTCATTCCATTGTGAAGGATCTTTATCGATATCGACAAAAAAACTTCATCGATATTTGATTCAAATATAAGGAAAAAATTTCATGTTTTCGATGTTATGAAATTCTCAATTTTTAACTTTTTGATATTTTTTCATAATATATTAACTCAAAAATTATTATCTCCATCAATACTTGGCTTGTTTAAATTCTTAACCATCAGTTTTTTACTCTCGAAATTAATATGAAAATAAAAAAATGATAGAGATATCAATAAGTGGTACCAAATGTGATCAGAAAATATTCGAAAATATTCGAAATCTCAGAAAGAGAAGAATTTTTAACTTTTTGATATTTTTTCTTAATATATTAACTCAAAAATTATTATCTCCATCAATACTTGGCTTTTTTAAATTCTTAACCATCAGTCTTTTACTCTCGAAATTAATATGAAAATAAAAAAATGATAGAGATACCAATAAGTGGTACCAAATGTGATCAGAAAATATTCGAAAATATTCGAAATCTCAGAAAAAGAAGAATTAATTGAGAAGAATTGATGAAGATTTTTTTATATTCAACAAGGTCTAATATTGGCATTTCGCAGGTAAATCAATATTTTAAGTATATCTTTACAATAAACATATTAAATATGCGGAAAGCATTTAACTCTTCATTAGTTATCTTGAACTGATTTCTAAAAATATAAATTTTAAAAAAATATATTATTTCCACCTGGCGCGGTGCACAGCCGGAAACATGCTGTAATGTTCAAATGAGCAGATTTCTCAATGAACAGTAATGATAATTGAAGCATCTCATCAACATAATCCGCCCTGGGATGATTTTTTTATTGTTGTTCGATGATGAATTGAGTAGTTTTATAGCGATTTTGCTCAAGCAAGTAAGAAATTTCTGTATTATTTATTGAACTTTCGTACATTTCATGTTTATTTCTTTCCAATTACATTTAAATCTCTCGAAAAATTGTATGACAGGACCTGTATAAACTTCGAAGAGCGAATCAAAGATTGCTAAAATAATACACTCCAATATGTGATGCCTACAAGCGAAGTATATAAGTTGTTGATTGAGATATTTTTGCAATATTGTGCAGGCTCCTTTATGTATGCCAGTGTTGCTGGCTGTCGTGTCACATTCCTGTACACATTCCTGTAATTTTTATCAGTCAATTTCCATTCATTCAACAATTCGAAAACTGCATCTGCTTGAGCTTGATCAGTGGAAGACGATAGTTCTGGCACTCCCAAAATTTGTTTTTCACAATCTCCTGTCATAAGAATCGCCAATCTATCGAATTTTTTATGTGAGTGTAAACTCTTTATTAGTTTTCCATCCCAATGAACCGTTAATATACTCTCTGAATGATAATTTTTTTTAATTGTACTGAGTAAATCTGTTCTATCCTTGATCTGTTCTATCCGTCTTTTCCTAACAATTTCTCGTGAACATCCAATTTTACTAATGTCTCCTCCGAATCTTGAAATAACTGCTGACATTACGTAAGCTGCATTCCTGCCCATCCCATTTTTGTACGGCCCAATGTAGTAGACAATTCTCTATTTATAACTTCTTTAATTATCTCTATTTATAACTTCTTTGTTTTTTTTATTGGCGGAACATATTCATCATCGAGCAACAAATTTTTAGATATTGAAAAACCATCCTCCCCAGAATTCTGGGAAACTTTCATATATTTCGATATAATCTCACGTCTATTGAACTTGCCTTGGTCAAAAAGATATACAGTATTACATTTAAAATCCGGATTAAGCCATTTTTGCATCAAATAAAATATGTATTAAAGAAAATCGAAACTTTGATCTGAAAATCGCTCACTAGCGATCTCTAAATCTTAATATTTTTAAATAAAAATTTAGAGGTATTCTTTTGACATGAAGCTTTTGAGAGGCCGATTAAAAAAAAATTTGTTTTCTTGTCAGTCTAATATATATATATATATATATGAGACTTTTTTTAAGACGTTTACAATTTGTGGTATGTTTTTTAAAAATTTAGCAGTTTTGAAAAGAAGCACTATTGAAAAAAATTTTGAGCAAAATATTTCTACTTTAATGTTTCTTTTTTTAAGAAGCGCAAGAATTAACTATACTAAAAGATGAATAAAAATCATAAACTCTATTAAATTAAAAAAAAATCTGGTACTGTCTAATACTCTCAGGTAATATGCAATATACAAATTAAGAAATATAGTTAATCTTTTTATGCAAGCAAACTTTGCGAAATAAATATTTATGAATTTGAGAAATATAAACTTACGTCTGTTTTCTGGATCCAAATTTTGAACTTTTTGCTGGTGAAGCTTAGTATCAATCACAATCTTGCGTATTTTTATAGGCACACATAAATCTTTCGTATTTATTCCAAGAATCATTATCTGTAGCATGTTGTCGAGGAATGTTACCCAATTATTCATCCAAGCAATGTGTCCCTTATTTTTTGATAGGGATGCACTTTTTAAGGAACGGAAAATGCCTGAATATTGATAACCTCGTAATCTTAGCTCTTTATAAATATCCTTAATAGTCAGTACTTCTTCCTCATCATCATCATCTTCTGATAAAATATTAGCAGGTATCTTTTCTTGCGCTGGATTCTTCACGACTCGAATCAATCCAGTCACAATCGGAGTGTTACCTTCCGATATTTCGAATCTTCCAGTGCCTGCAAAAATAATTATTATAATTAATTAAAATATTGAGTATTAAAATATTCGTCAATATTAATATAATCAAAAGAATATATACACATATATGTATATATGTATATATATTCTCAGGACTACATCAGTAACATCAAATAGAAAACAATTCAAATTATAAAAACAATTAAGTTCAAAGATTAATAATAAAAACAGAGGAAAGTTAAAAAACAATTAGTTAATTAAAATAATAAAAATTTAGCACAAAATACAAAGAAATCAACATAAATCAGAGTCAGAAATTAAAATGATTAAATTATATTTGAACACAATTTTACACAAATCGAGCAATTAAAAAAATTCA
>NW_017259230.1:734292-736371 GCF_001594045.1 Atta colombica | reverse complement strand
AATGAATTATTAGAAATAAGTAATAACGATGATGAAATAGAAGATATGTTATGTGTAATAAAAGAAGAAAGGCCAAAAGTTAAAAATTATGTGGACATTGTGAATGAATACTCGAACAAGAAAGTATATAATTATATATAATTATATAAAAAATTATAGTAAAAATATAAAATTATAGAAAAAACATTTTTCCTGAATACGTGATAAATTAAAACGTATCAATAGTGGTAATAATTGTTAATTACAAGCATACACATTTTGTATGAATAAAAACACACAATAAGATTACCTTTTTGAACCATTAATGTTAATTCAATATTGCCTTCTTTTGGAATATGAGTAGCACGCATGAAGATGACATCTTCGAAGACAACTGATAGCTCTGTATACATTTTCCCCTGCAATATACCCACAGTTTCCCAAATCATAGCAAGGTATCCTATAGCAGGTATTAAATTCTTTCCATCAATAACATGACCGATCATATACTCAAAGGTCTTGTCTGTTATACTCATAGTAATAGTTCTCTCCCCGGAAGTGACCTTCTTTTGTAACTTGTATTTTGTTACGAACCAATCATCAGTGTGTTCCCATCTTAAAGGAGATTAAATCATTTATTATTCTAATTTCTTAGCAAAGCACAATGGGTCCTAAAATAATTTTCGTGCAATTTTTCCTTATTAATTTTTTCTTTCTTAATCAGTATTTTATAAAATAATGATCAAAGAAGAAAATTGATGATAGACAAACGGTTAAATTGATAACAAACGATTAAATTTATAACAAATGATTAAATTTTGATGCACTGAGCAAAAAAAAGTTGTTCGGTATATTTTAAACAATTAAAATATATTTAAATTCCTTACCTGATAGAAGGTGCGATCATTGGGGTACCACGGCTAACTGGATACTCGACGGGCGGATAGAGTTTCGCAATATCCGGTTGTAATCCTGCGTTGTAGAGCTTGCCGAGCCCTTGCAGAACAACCTCGACATTGTCTCTATGACCACGTTGGGTAAGCCCGATATTTGTGACTCCCTGACCAAGAGATCGCCTCAGGATAGCTTGTAGAAGACTATGAGGCGCGATCTCGATAGTCACTGCATCCTTCGGAATCAAACGCGCTGTTTCTTCGAATAATACAGGATTCAGCAGATTATTTGTATGGTATTCGGCAGATGACAACTTGGCGATCGCGGTAGACCATTTGTTGCGTGGTACAGACGTGCTCAACCATTTTTTGCTGCGCGGCTTTGGTTCAGGAATTATCTTGTTCAGATAAGCCAGAAGTTTCGGTCCGGCAGGCGCGATATAACGACTATGATAGGGTATATTGCTGCATGGCACTTCTTTCGCGAAGATTTGCTTAGCCTGTTTAGATATACATAGATTTAATTAAGACAAATATTACAAACAAAAACAATTTGGATAATATTTATAATTTGGTAATATAATAAACAATTAATTTATGATAAGAATTGTAACAGAATAACAGAAATATATAGTATACAAGATCTCAAAATAATAGCCAAATATTTTATGGGCAGGTAGAGCGGACTGAGTCGAAAAATCCTCTTTCCATTTCGTAATTTTCGCAATAGTTAACAATAAGATATTAATTACTAAAAATTGTCGAAAATTGGTCTTCAATAATTTTTTACTCAAATACTATCAATTTTACAAAAATTGCAAGAGATAAAAATTGTTTATTTTCTTTTCATAGAATTCTAAGATTTTTTCGTAATTTTTTATCAACTTTTTAGTATAGTACTGCATTTTCTTATTTTTATCAACATGAGGAAAAATACAATATTAAAAATTTCTAAAAAAAAATTCTGAAAAAATTCTTAGTTGTATGAAGAAGAAACTAAACAATTTTTGTCTCTTGCAGTTTTTCTGTTAAAGTTGATAGAATTTGAATAAAAAATTATTAAAGACCAATTTTCGGCAATTTTTAATAATTAATATCTTGTTAACTATTACGAAAATTGCAAAATGGTAGAGGACTTTTCGACTCAATTTAGTTCGCTCTATCTGCCAAATATGAAATATTTGATGATTATTTTGGAACTATATAT
>NW_017259230.1:730852-734192 GCF_001594045.1 Atta colombica | reverse complement strand
TATATATATATATCTATATATGCACAAATATCGCATATTGTTATAAGTAACACGCTAAAAGTTATTTTCATTTTACTTTGTTGAAATCTCTCACTTATATACAATTTAGAAAAATTTTTGATAAAAAATGATTCGTTAAACAAACCTGTAATTGGGCAACAAATTCTTTCATAGATTCAGCAGGTCCACTAATAGTGCTACTATCAGAAGCGTTATGACAAGCCACTTCGATGTCAGGTGGACACATATCTTTGATGTCCTCGTAGCCAAGACCTACAGCCGCCATCGAACCATAAATTACTTTAGTTTCATTAGATGCTAAACCCCTTGAATATGCTGATAAGATCATTTGTTCAGCGGTGAAGCATCCGTCTGCGTAAGCGCAACCGAGCTCTCCGACAGAATGACCAATAATATTATCCGGCACAATGCCTATCGATGTAAGAAGATCGACTAGACCAATCTATAAAATTCATATTATATCAGAATACAATGAAGAATAGTAAGCAATCTTTTAAATTTAATGATTCTACGTTTTAAAACCTTAATTATATATTTTTAATTTAAATACTGCTTAAATATTTAATTCTAACTTAAATTAAATACATATAGTTTTTAATTTAAGAATATTAATATATCGCATTATATAATTTATCAAATTAATTTAATTTTTATTTAATTAAAAAAGATTTATTTCTATTGTCTTTCTCGCCAATAGTCTTTTTTTCATTTTGAAATATACTTATAATTAGTTAGTTAAATGTTTTTTTATATATTAGTTTTTTTATATATTAATTGTTAATGTTATACTTAGTTAATATTTTTTCATAGAAATATAATTTATATTATTAAAAAAATAATGTAAATTTCGTAATTATATGCAGCTCACCTGTACTGTCGCGATACCCACAAATGAATGCAAAATATTGTCGAAAATAGTTTTATCTTTATTTGTTAGTATATTAATAATGTCTATACCACGAGGTCGTAAGACGGCATCACATTTCTTAACAGCTTCGGTAAAAACAGGGAATTTCATCAGCTCGATACCTATTTGAAATCAACAAATAAATCGAATAAACAAAAAAAATAAATAAAATATAATTATTTCCATTTTTAGAAATTAGAAAGAAGTTAACATAATACATACCCATACCAGGCCATTGAGATCCCATACCGGAAAACACGAACCAAAGCGGTCTCGTAGTTCCCAAATAATTTTCTACTTCTCTTATGGAATGTTCCGCCTTGGAGCCGACTACTGTGTACCCTCTATACAGATGTCCTTGGATATCATCAAAATGAATGTCATGTAGCAGACGAATATACTCAGTATCTATTGGATGTTTCTCGATCTATAAAAATGAAAATTAAATTTCTCATGAATCTCTAACGAATCCAATCGAAGATAAATATCTTAAACATTTTGCGTTAGCATTTTTTCAAAGAAATTTTATTGCATCGTATAGAAATATGCTTAGAGATAGCATAATTATTCCAATTTCATTATCTATTAATTTCTATGAGAAATATATTTTATTCATTTTCTATACATGTGTTTTATGTAATTTTTATATTTTTTGTCTCATAATATGATTTTTCATTGATTTTTACTTACATCGTCTAAGAATACTTTAACAGAGTCCTCTGTACGTCCAGATACTGTTACGAGTCTCGGTAAATCATCAGACGGTGCTCCATTGTTAATTTTATTTTTCGAATGAGATTTCAATATGATATGGCAATTGGCACCCCCAAAACCAAAGGAACTTATACCAGCATAATTGCCTTTCCAAGGTGTTAATTCGGTGACGACTTTGATCCTGCCATCTTCAAGAGCTTTCAAGCCTTCTCGTGGTCGGTTGAAATACAAATTGGGTGGGATTATTCCACTTTCCATTGCTATTATTACCTGTGATATATGTTGCAATTTAATAAATTACTATACACAAATCTTGCTATTGACTTTTTATTTTATTTTTTCAATAAATTATTCAAATGTGCAATATTAGCAAATTAAAAAAAAAATTTTAATTCACATTAAGTAAATTAGAGTTATATACAATACAATTTTTATTTGAATAAATTCTACTTCATATATTGAGTGTGCGTGCGCGCGCGCGCGCGCGCGCGTGTGTGTGTGTGCGTGTGTCGGTAACTATTATCCGAATTTATAAAAAACGACCAATAAAAGAATAAATTAATATTAAATTAACAATTAATCAATATATATATTTGAGATTCAGCAACAATAAAATTGCATACAAAAATATATTAAAATATATATAATATAAATCATCATTTTTATTGTTAATTGAAGATGTGCATAAACGCCCTCTTGCCGCAGTTTCTGTGGCAGCATAATTAAAGCAGTTCAATTATCGCAGTTTCATTATAGCATCACAGAACTGTGGCAAGACTTAGAACGTTTATGTAAATCTTCAATTAATAATAAAAATGATGATTTATATTTTAATATTTTTTGTATGCGATTTTATTGTTGCTGAATCTCAAATATATATTAATTAAGTATTAATTTAACATCTTAATTTACTTGTTTATTAGTCGTTTTTTGATAAATTGTTTTGCTAGTAAAACTCCTGTTTAGGAGAACATCATCTTAGATGATCTTGATTTTGACATATGTTATCAAAATCATAAGCCTGAATGACCTCCAACAAGTTTTAGCCATCGCTCGTCCTTCGTTAAAAAGTTATGAACAAAAAAAAGTTTCGAAAATAACATCTTATTTCTGCTATATATACTATATCTTCTAAACTAATGCCATTTCCCACTTAATTTTTGCAGGAAATCACATAAAATCTGCTGGAGGCTTTCAGAGTCATGACCTTGACGACTCTCACCATCCACTCTCATCCTCCTCTGCCCTTTGCAAAGAGGTGTGCGACACTTATCTCCCCTCGACTCTTATCTCCCTTCTGCTCCTGCTTCAGAGGCGCGACTTTCACTACCCCTCCCTATTATTGTAAAATCGAAATCTATGTGCTTTGAATACATATTTTTTTATGAAACACAATTGGATATACAGGTCCAGGAAGGCTGTAGCCATTGATAGTAAGAAAATTGTTACATCAGATATTATTGATATTGTTGAATATATTGTAATATACGCACTTGTATATTCATAACAATAATAAACTTTATCAAAGCTCTCGAACTTCATTCCTTGTATTCAGTAGTTGATAGATTTCTAACATGTCAACATATGGCTCCACGAATTTTTACGTTTGATTGATAATTATGACCAGTTATTTTCTTATTTGTGCGAGAAAAGTGTAATTAGATAAAATTGAGTATCCGCAATGTAAAAGTAGTCTCA
>NW_017259230.1:723260-730752 GCF_001594045.1 Atta colombica | reverse complement strand
ATGGGAGGGGGGGGGGGGAGGGGAAGTGAAAGTTGTGCGTCTCTTTGCAAGAGAGGAAGGGGGTGAGAAACGCTTATTGTGGAAAATCGTAAAATATATTTTAAGATAGAGAAATTTTATTTCATGTAGTAGAAAAGAGACTTTATTTTTCAAATTTTTCTTGTTCATAACTTTTTAACGAAGGATGAGCAACAACCAAAACCTGTTAGAGATTATGACCTTGATAACATATGTTAAAGTCAAAGTCATCGGAGAGAGTTTCTCCCTAAACAGGAGTTTTAACTTGGAATCATTTAAATTTATGTTTTTACATTCTAAAATCTTTTTTCCGAATTAAAACAAGATAAAATGTCTTTGAATAATACAAACAATCAGCCAACGTTCCTACCACGCTTAAACTACCAGTTCTCGTCCGATCACTGAAGTCAAGCAGCGTTGGGCTCGGTTAGTACTTGGATGGGTGACCGCTTGGGAACACCGTGTAATGTTGGCCAAAGTTCTTTTTTGCATTTTTCGTTGCAATGAGTAATAAAACATAAATATCTTAATTTATATCTTAAGATATTTATTTTATTTCTATTTTATTTTATATGAATAAATTTACCTTTTTGGATATTAAGATTCTAATTATTCAAATATAAGTTCGGATATCAATACTCGAACAATAA
Organism: Atta colombica; assembly: GCF_001594045.1. NCBI lineage: Eukaryota > Metazoa > Arthropoda > Insecta > Hymenoptera > Formicidae > Atta > Atta colombica. The sequence continues at coordinate 730,084 of NW_017259230.1, read as the reverse complement.
GATAATTCTATGGACTATCATTCAAATACTCGAATACTGGAGTCCAGTCAATTGAAATCATTTATATTTTTTAAATCCTTTTTTCGGATTAAATCAAGATAAAATGTCTCTGAATAATGAAAATCAGCCAATGTTCCTACCACGCTGAAACTACCAGTTCTCGTCCGATCACTGAAGTCAAGCAGCGTTGGGCACGGTTAGTACTTGGATGGGTGACCGCTTGGGAACACCGTGTAACGTTGGCCAAAGTTCTTTTTTGCATTTTCCGTGCAGTGAGAAATAAATTATAAATATTATAATATCTTAATTTATATCTTAAGATATTTATATTTTATTTCTCACTGCAACGATATTTATCACCGAATATTATCACCGAACTGATATTTTAATAATTAGAATCTTAATATCCAAAAAGTCAAATTTACCTAAATAAAATAAAAAAAACATTTCCAATGTAAGAAATTAGAGATCACAGAACTAAATGATTATTATTTAAACATATAGATTAAAATAGTTTATTACTTCAACTATAATCTAAATATATAAATCATTAATATTTCTTTAAAATTGAAAACTTTTTAAAATTAACTTTATCTTTCTTGTTTCAAAAGATTTTCAATAAGTCAATTATAAATACAATATTTCTTAAAAAAAGAAAGAAAAAGTCACCTTGATTATTTGACATAGGCCGCTAGCGGGCTCGGAATGACCCATATTTGATTTAACAGAACCGATTAGCAAAGGAGTAGGTCTATCTTTCTCAAAGAAGAATTTCTCGATTGCGTGAATTTCTTCAGGATCGCTGACTTTGGTGCCAGTACCATGACATTCAATATAGAACACATCGTTTGGTAATATATTGCAATCCTGGTAGCATTCTTTCAGCAACGTGGCTTGCATATTGCTCGACGGAAATGTGATACCCTGTTCCTTATAACCATCACAGTTTGTCTTACCGTAGACCACTGTAGCGTAGATTCGTTTCGCATTCTTCGCCTTCTGTAGATATATAACGGAGATTGTCTCGCTGCGAGCGTAGCCATTCGCGTCGGCGTCAAATGATTTACTGCGACCGTCAGGCGATAAAACTCCTGTAATTATTATAATAAAATATACAAAAATAGTCGCTATATCTTCAGGTATTTTGGTATTTGTGCGTGCGTGCGTGCGTGCGTGCGTGCGCGCGCGTGCATGCGTGTGTGTGTGTGTGCGCATGCGTGTGCGTGTGTGTGTGTGTGTGTGTGTGTGTGTGTGTGTGTATGTGAGATACTCTTGAAAAAAATATCTTTGTATGAAAGCTCTTATATACACATGTACTTTATGTTTTTAACTTATTGTGTTTCATATATAATTGAAAATTATTATTAATTTCTTACAGAATCATGTTCTATATGATTAATGTTATAAATACCAAAAATATATATACAGTAGTATATATTTTTTATATCGACATAGCATTTCTAATAAAAAAGATGTATTATGTTTTTGATGGAAAATTTAGGTTTTTTCAATTTTATATTCTCAGGAAGAAAACTATCGAATAAATCTTTTGAAAAATTACACAATGTACAGTTATAATACAAATCTGTTGGTATTATTTATCTATGTAACTAATTATGAAAATTATTTTATTTATTCTGAAGTTGTAATGAAAATTTTAATCTTTCTCTTTTCTTAAACTTTCTTCATATATGAATATTGTCTTTGCTATAATATAAATAAAATGTTTCTTTGCAATAAACTTAATTTGATTATTAATCAGTATAATTATTTGATTAAGAATAACTTTGTTTTTATTAGGATTGTAGTGAAAAAAATGTAACTTTTCATTTTTTCATGTTCAGAGATTCATGTAGAAAAAATATGAAATCGAAATATCGAAGACGAGGGATTATATACCAAGACGAGAAAATTGCAGCGATACATAGGGATGAAGACACAGGTTTGATCCACCCACAAGAGCGGCGTCACATTGTCCGTTTTGCAAACATCGATAAGCATTTTCCAATGCAATTAAGCTCGAGCTACAAGCGGAATCTAAAGTATAAGATGGTCCAGTCACTCCTAGCCAATAGGAAATTCTATTCGCTAACATAGCTCTGCTGCATCCGGTAATTCCAAAACCATTTACCTAATCGTAATCAAGAAAATTAAAATTAGAAAATCATTTTTTATCAGCACACATACATGCGCACGCACGCACACACACACACACACACACACACGCGCGCGCGCGCGCGATCATTTACATTTACGTCAAATTCGTGTTACGTTAATACATTGCCTTCAATATTTGAGTTTACGTATAATATTCCCTTTATTATTTTATTTTTAGTAATAATGAACAATAATAACAGCAAGTAATAAAACATTTCAAAAATAGAAAATATAAATTCAGAAATTCTTTGTGCATCTAAATTTAAATTAATAAAATGAATCTTGAGTCTTTTGATCCGTTTAGCTGTCACGCGTTAATAGTGTGAATCTACCTGTAATTTTTCGTAAAACCAAGTCTTTTCAGATTCAGAGAAACATGCACCCACAAAAACGCCAGTTCGTGATCCACGTAACTGCTTTGGATTAACTCCCGCATCAATGATGGCTTCGTAAGCCTGTTCTAATAAGATTCTGCACATTGGATCCAACGTGTGAGCTTGTTTAAAATGAACGCCAAAGAACAGCGCGTCGAATTTATTAACATCGTTAATTTTTCCTGTACGCAGAGGGATGTCTGGATGATCTGTTGACATTAATAAAAATATAATAAATCATTATATTCAACTTGATGTTTTTAATTACGCAATTAAGATAAAAATAAATATATAATTATATACATGTATAGTGTATACATATAAGATAATGTCCCATTTTTAATAACGATCTTAAATATTACCATATTTCTTGAACAACGCATTTAAAAAAAAAAGTTTCATATAAAAAAGTATAGTAGTTGCATATTGCAAAATATATAATTATATAATTGCTTAAAAAAAATTTTTTGCAATATGCAACTACTATATTTCTTATATGAAACTTTTTCCTTTAAAATTGTTTAAGAGATATTTAAGAGGTCATCATTTAAAATAAAATAATCTACACACGCACGCGCGCACATATTATACACACACACACTCTCTCTCACACACACACACACACTCACACACACACACACACACACACTCTCTCTCTCTCTCACACACGCACACACTCACACACACACTCACACACTCACACACACACTCACACCATACACACATACACACACACACACACACACACTCACACACACACACACTCTCACACACACACCCACACACACACACACCATACACACACTCTCTCACACACACACACACACACACACTCTCTCTCTCTCTCACACTCACACACACTCTCACACACACACACACTCACACTCACACACACACTCACACACTCTCACACACACACCCACACACACACACCACACACACACTCTCTCACACACACACACACACACACTCTCTCTCTCTCTCACACTCACACACACTCTCACACACACACACACTCACACTCACACACACACTCACACACTCTCACACACACACTCACACACACTCACACACACACTCACACACTCACACACACACACTCACACACACACCATACACACACACACACACACACTCACACACACACCATACACACATACACACACACACCATACACACATACACACACACACTCACACCATACACACATACACACACACTCACACACACACACACACCATACACACATACACACACACACACACCATACACACATACACACATACACACACACACACACACTCACACACTCACACACACACCATACACACATACACACACACTCACACACACTCACACACACACACACACACACACACACACACACACACACACACACAATCAAAGAAAAGGCAGTACAGCAGATAAGTTAGAAAAATTTACGAAATTTCAAACGTAACTCAAATAAATAACTATGACACAAAGGTGTTCAAAAAACGAAAATGAAACTTGAAGTCTGTACTTTGAGAAATTCTTAATGCCGATTGAGTGACATCAATAATTTTCCAATGTCCGATGATAGAATGAGGAAAGAACCTGCAAAATTGACAGGTTGTTTCTCTGGAAAGATTTTGAAATTTCACGCCCTTTTTATTACATTAAGCTGCATCAACTGCTTTATTTCGTGCAATTCCGGAAACAGGAGGCTCTACTTGTCAATTTTACAGGTTCTCATTCTAACATTGGAAAATTATTGGTGCCAATTAGTATTAAGAATTTCTCAAAGTACAAATTTCAAACTTCATTTTTGTTTTTTGAACCTCTCTATATCTTAGTTATTTATTGACTTATTTATGAGTATTTAAAGTTAATTCGTAAATTTTTCAAACTTTTTTGCTGTATCGTTTTTCCTTTGATTGAGTGTATATATATATATATATATATATATATGTGTATTATGTGTGTGTGTATTGTTATTGTATGATAAATATTATTACATAATTATACATACAAGTATTTTCTTTATATAAATATTTTTCCATAAAATGATATCAAATGATACGCGCACATATTGTATATATGTAAACAATACAAAAAGATAAATATAGTAGGCTAATAAGAATCAACAACGATAAACGGTGCAATTATTTAGTGAACAATCAATAATCAAATGTTAGATTGATGTCTTCTTTATTTTGAATTTTCGATTTTCTTTGGAGTTCTTCTCAGCAAAAATGATAAAAGTATAATTAGCTCACATGTCCATAATGTTTAAGTTTACCCGCAAATTGACAAAGATACGTTGTTTATCTGACATTTTGTTAAAATACTGCGCCGTTTATCGTTGACTCTCATTAGCCTACTATATTTATCTTTTTGTATTGTTTGAAATTCGAGAGTAAGATATAATTATTGTTATTGTATATATGTATATATGTATATATACATATTGCAAAATATATAATTTTTTAATAAGCAATTATGTATTTTTTTTATACCAATCTATATACATCTTATTACTTAATGCACAAATTATATTTATTTATTACCTAATTTCCATCGGCGATCATCATCAGTAACCATATCTACTTTATTTAGTAAATTGTTTTTAAACTCCTCCACATTTTTTGATTCTGGAAATTTACCGGCAATACCAGAAATAACAATTTCTTCACCAGGTTCAGGTATCTTGTAACCTTTCGTAAATTTCTTTGTAGTCATCGTTCCCAAGTTCTTCAGATTTCGTCAATTTAAAGAAAAAAACAATATTTTTAAAATAAATTATTAAATTATTAAAATATTATTTTATTAATTGAGAGATTTCTCAATTAATTCATCAATTATAAAACATATTTACAATTAATTTTCTTATATTCTTGCACCGTACAGTAATTTATGATTTGTTTTATTATAGACAACTTAATGAGCTTATCAACCGATTCTGTGAACGATGATTCGCAACTGAAAGACAAGACAGCGGAAAACAGTTTTTATAACGAAGTACATCCCTACCTTCTATGAATTTCATTATTGTTACTTTGAACTTCCTTTAAACATTTGCATTACTAGTGAGAAATAAATCAAAGCATTTTTCTGAAAACCTAATTTACTATCTTTCAAGTATACTATATATATTTATCATAAGAGACTTTTTAAATTTCATAAATAATTATAAAATAACAATGGACTTTTGAGCATTATTTATGTGCGTGCATAATGCAATGAAAATTATATACTATTTACGTTTTAATTATGCATTCTTGTTAATTTTTTTTTTTTCAAAAGAGAGTACTTTATTATAAAAACACAGGTTGAATTATGATAAATTTTATTGATACAATGCAGAATCTAATAACATTATACAGAGAAGCTACAAATTAATTTATTCATAATCAAAATCAAGATCTTAGATAATAAATATTATTAAACTATATCAAGTTTTACAAATATGTTCATAAATTTAACGTTTATATATTTTTTAGATATAATTTAGATATAATTTTTAAGACAGAATAAAAATATTCTTTATAAAATATTATTATTATTTGTAAAATAATAATTGTTAAAATGTTCTATTTCAGATCTTTTCTCTTATGTAACTTATAATAAGTTATATAAAATTGATTAAACCGTTATAAAACGAAATATTATGAAACTAATCTCAATCTTCATTATGTATAAAAGAATAATTTTTGAAGACAATGAAAAGATGAAAAGATGTGTATAATATATATATATATATGTGTGTGTGTGTATGTGTGTGTGTGTGTGTATATATAACAGCTTAGCCAAATAAAAAAACATATTGTTTGATATCATATTTAACTATATGTGTTACAAATAAAATCTCTTATAATGTTCTTTTCCTGTTCTCGTATAATGAATATTCGGCATGGCAGGAACACAGAAGTCAAGGGTGGCCGGATATCATCAGAATATATTATACATGCTATCCTCTGTTAGTTACATCGACGTATACTGTTATGCACGAACGTGATACTGTTGCAATATCACGTAGCTACAAGTCATTTACATTATGTTTTTATAAAAAAATTGTGACATTTTGTTCCGATAAAGCATTACCAAAAGGAAAGTATAGAATTACTTTTAAGAGCTGATATTATGTACAACTATTTTTTAGAAAGTGATATAAATAGTATAATATATAATTAAGATATATAAAATAGCATAATACTATAATTAAGATATATTTTTATTGTCTTCACATTCATTTTAAACTAAACTATAAAAATACAAAAGTTTTACTTTGATGTAAAAAGAAATATATTATAT
>NW_017259230.1:716083-723086 GCF_001594045.1 Atta colombica | reverse complement strand
TACATTTATAAATGAATTTAATGATATATTATATAATAAAATTTATTTATGTATTACAAATTTATTAATAAAAACAAGAAATGTACAGAAAAAAACTTGCGGATCAGAGAGTTAATAACATGGCAAGTATTTGAGATCTTTATTAAATGTATGTATAGCATATGTTTTAATGAAGTTTTAATAAGTTTTGTTAAAAAAGTACAATAACTTATTATAACTAATTTATTTCAGACGTCATTTTTGCCTTAACTGCTGTTATATATAAACATACAAAAACAGCTTTTAAGCCAAGTAGCAATATCGAGATTAAATTAAATGTCATGTGTATGTATATAAATGTATGTATATAAAATCTATTTTAGTGTTTATGCACTCCAGCGAAGTGTACTTTTTTCCCTTGTCCATCTAAAGCCTCCATTAAGCTTGATGTAAAACTAAATTCTGAGCTACTTTCGTCTTCTTGACCTCTGAAAAAATAATATAATTAATAATCTGTTATATTAAAATGTTTCGGTTTTTTTTATGCTGATAATTTTCTCTTGAAAAAAGAGAAGACATACAGTGTATCAAGACTTGTTAGACTGCCATTCAATGTTGGCATACTAACAAAACCATCTATCTTCAATAATTCAAAGTAAGAATTAATAGTGGCCACATAAATTCCTTTTGAACCAGCTGTGCCTAAATAACGTGGACTAGATAATTCGATTAAGGTACGTTCAGGGTTCCTTTCCGAAGAACTATATGCGTCTGCATCGAGTTTCACAATCTCGACAGATGAGAAATGAATAATAAATAAGTACGGTTTGCAGAATGCTAAAATAAGGTAATAAGTTATGTGATTAATGTACAGCATTAATATGTAAATAAAATGATATCTAGAAAGGAAAATTATATTTACCAAAAGCAAATGGCAAATGATTCCACACTGGATCAATAGCGCGAGTTCTTCTACCATTTTCGTCTACAAATACACCAAACTCATTGTAGCATAGTAAAAGCTCCGCTGTGCCACATATATTTGAAATATTTAGAACACACACAGGAAATGTGCCAAGTTTCGCTGCACCAGATATTGCCGCTTTAATTGAGTTATTGTCTTCTTCTGGGAATTCTGTGAATATTGTTTTTTTTCAGAATTATATTTCTTATTCAGATATATTATAAATTTCTGTATCATGAGAAATTACTTACTAGTTTAAGAATTATGTATAATATATATATATATAATTTTCTTTGTGTACTTACCATCTACAACATAAGTTTGCAGATCAATTTGTAAAAATTTGTCACAACCTACAATAAGACGATTTGTAGTAAATATAGCACAACTGCAAGGTGTATCAAATTGTGTATCAAATTTATAAAGTCTGACGAATTGTCCGAAATCTTCTTCGATTTTCCATTTCAATAATCTGCATTAACATATAAAATATTACATCTAAAATTCAATACGTTTCAATACTGTATTATATTTATAAAAAATGAATTAAAAATTACATACATCACACGAGATGTGGTTGCGGCGCATAGTATATTGCCTTGTAATTGATAAAGATGGCAACTATCAGAGATAGATAATACAGTCTTTGTACTGATTGCTGGTCTAGAACAGTCGGCGGCCAATGCATTATTCTTCAATAGCCTCAAGTTACAATATACTAATTCCCTGTATTCACCGGCTATCATTAAAGCCAGATCCAAATGAGAATGTAAAGAAAGCTGGTGTATTTGCTTGACACCGCGAATTGTAGTGAGCGTTTGAGATTTCGAAGCGCAATATGAAAAGAGACCTTCTTTCGCACCTAGCAAAAGTACATTTTCTGCACCCAGATCCACAACACAGTTCAAATCCAACTAGAAGTAAATGGATAACTTTAATATAAAATAGGAAAACGAGAAACTAATGCAAAATTTTATACAAAAAAATATTATAAAAGAAATAACTATTACAGTTAAATTTAATTTGTTGAATGAAAATTCTTAATCTTATTTTTTTGTATTTATTAGATTTTATAAAACTAATATGTGAGGATTTAGTTCAATCTTAACACGTCACTCACTTGATGTTTTTCTAATCTGAGTACAGTTTGATACTTTTTACATTTTGATATAGGATATGAATTTTGAACAGTAACACTCTTTAAAGTTTCAAGCCATTTCCTCTTATCAGCTTGACTCAGTGCCATGACGTCCAATCTAGATGAAGGCCAACAAGTTGTCACAGAATTCGATTCTATTCTAAAGATAAATGGGATGTCAGATTTTGCTGTATCCAATACATCAGGATGTTGCACTATTTCAGAAACATTAAAGCCATTATTCTCTATTAAATTTAAACGACTGATTGGTGCCACCCCCGCACATGGCTGACGTTCGTAGAGACACAGACACGGTTTTTCCAATTTCAAATACTTTCTCTCCCAGCAAGATTTTGATTTACTAGGAACTTTTACCCATCCTTCCATAGAAATTTCATTCTCTTTGTAAGGAGAATTTTGTAAATCCTGCAAAAAATACATATGAATATATAAATTGTTATGAAAATCACGAGATTATATAGAAATAAATAATAAAGTAAATTTAATTTTTTACTGCATCTGGTTTATCCGGCTGATCTATTGCCAAAGTCTGAACGCTATCTCCGATCGATGATAAACTCTCATCACTATCTCTATGAGATTTATGATAGTATTTAGACAAACCACTAGGTAAACCACAATTGGCAGGTACAGACACCGCGCATTTTAAATGCGTCATAATTTGACACTCGCTGCAGATTCGAGCATGTCTTCCGAACTGTATAGCCTCTGGACATGCTGCGCATTTTCCGGCACGCATAGGCAATTCAACATTAAATCTATGTGGAATGTTGTGTCCTATCCTTTGCGGAGATAATTGCCTAAGTAACGAGGTACTAGTTTCTGTGATATTCTTCACTTTTTTGCCTTCGCGTTCTGGCGTCGTCGGAGATGTAGGTGCAGATGCAGATGCGGAAGCAGCCCTAGCTTTTTGGATTAACAGCTGATCTGTCAACGTCTTCACCTTCGCTTGTTCTTTAGCGAGCTGATTCTCCAATTCGCGATATCCCACAGGCATGCCTGTACCCATAGGTGGCACGTTCTCCTTCTGTTTCATACCAAGTATTTCGCATATCTTCGTCTTCTTTTTCTTACCACCTCCTTCCAATTGAAATTGCAAGTAATCAATCAGTTTAGTTTGTTGTTGTATAACACTTTCATACTTTATCTCTCTTTTCTGATAAAACTGTCTCATCTCTTCTATGACGGTTTCCAATTCTGCTATTCTTGATCTCAGTTCCTGACACTGATCTATGCTATTCTGCAAATTATCCCTAAGCACAAAATTTTCCTCTTTCAATTCATGTACTGTCGTCAAGTATTCGCTACTTTCTTCTTTCACGACTCTCGATTCTTCTTTAACAGCTTCTAAAGCATGACTCATTTCCGAGAAATCACATTCCAATTCACCACATTTCGTATTCAATTCTTCTACTTGTATAGTGAGTTCCTGAACAAGTTTCTTATACTGGTCTCTTTGAACGATAAGACCGTTTCTCTCGCTTTCTATATCACTTGTTTCAGATTCCAACTGTTCAATGTTACGTTCGGCAACTATTCTTCGTGTTTTCTCCTCATTTTGCGCAATATGTGCTTCACGAACTTTTGTTTCGGCAGCTTCTAAATCTCTTTGTAACTTCATTTTATCTTGAATCAGCATATTCTCACGTGTTTCATGATCGCTTGTTAATCTTTCGTAGTCCGTTAACTGCTCTTCTAACACTGTACAAGTTTCCTTTAACAACTCATTATTTATTTCATACCCTTTGATATCCTGTTCTAGTTTTGCAATTTTAGATTCAAGATCTGTAACTGTCTGTGTCAAACGCCTGTTCTCGGCATTCTGAGAATCGACACGCTCTTGATTCGATCGTATTTGCCTACGAGTTGCATCCAATTCTCTACGTAACGACGCACTAGAAGTTTGTGAGTCTTCGATTTGATGATTAGCTTGAATTAAAGCCTAAGAAATATGAGAAACGAATTAAAAATAAATAACAAAAAATAAATTTTCTTATATTTTAATTTATATATAAAAAATTAAGAAAATTTAAAATAAATATTTATAAAAAATATATACTCTTTGTGCTGAATCTGCTTGCATTTTATGCCTAGATGCCTCTTTTGTAATATCATTCAATGATGTCTTCGCGATATTTAATTCTTCCAATAATTTCTTTGAATTTTGCTCTTCCTCTTTTACTTTATCATTTAATTTTTTTAGCAACTTTTGATTCTCTTCCTGTAGAGTTTTTATTTTATCCTGTAGAGTTTTTATTTTATCCTCAGCTCGTTTAGCTTCCCTTACAGCTATACGTTTATCTAAGTTAGCATCTGATAATTCTTTTTCTTTCTTCCATAAATTCAACTGGGCTTGTTTTGCTGTTTGTTTTTCAACTGTTAATTCTTCTCTTAATGATTGAAGTTGCTGCTTCAGTTTTTCTGTTTCTTCTTGTCTGTGAAATACTTTTGTATCTGTGACTTCAACAATTGTTGCGCGAGTTGCAGATGGTACTTCATCTAGTTGTTTAAGAACAGCATTTTCTGTTTCTAACTTTGTAACACTATTTTCTAAACGTTTTAATAATTCTTCTAAATTACACACTTTGCGCAATTGTTCCTCTGCAATTAAATAACAATTAAATAACAGAATAGTATACAAAAATAATTCATAATATTTTATGTATAATTTTGTTTACTTTCTTTTTCCAAAGAATCTTGTAATCTTTTTTGCAATGCAATCTTATCTTGTGCCGCTTGTTCTAAATTTACAGCAAGCGCTTCACTTTGCTCTAAATTCATCATGGTTTCATTTAGATCAGATTTGGTAACCTATAAAACAAAATTATTGGATTAAAATTCAAATATAATATAAGAAATAAAACGGATTATTAGAACCAAATATCATTAGCCAATTATTATTATATATATATTATACATTATACATTATAAATAAGTTACACATATTTATACAGGAAATTCAATATTTGAAGTTTTTAGCAAATTTATTAAAGCTATCAATGGTGGCACGAATGGTTCGATTTCCACCTGCATACACGCGATTTTTCATATTCTGGAGAATACTGCTCCATTTTGTATTTTTAAGAAACAATATTGCTCCAATACATGTGACTTTGGCTAACGATATCTAGTTTGGAGCTCTAATAGTCCGCTTTCTTTCTTATATTTGAATTATATATTCATTTAAACCTATTACATTATATTATTACAATTATTAGATTTAACAATTCTTTATCACATTAATGGTGCATTCGGAGAGACACTATTAGCGCTACATCTGTCATTCTATCTTCATTATTTATTAGACATAAAACATACAAAGATAGAATGACATAAATAGCGTCTCTTCAAACGCATCTTAATTCTTAGTTCGCTTAGTTTCCTTCATAGTTGTATGTTTATCTAAGTTAATATTTAATAACTCTTTTTCTTTCTTTCATAAATTCAACTGAGTTTAGTTTGCCGTATGTTTTTACGTTTGAAGTTGCTGCTTCAGGTTTTCTACTTAAAACATTTAGATTACTTACTTGCAATTGTTGTTTTAATTGTTCATTTTCAAGATTCATCCTTTCCAACTGTTCTTGCATAGTTGTAAGCAACTGTTCTGATGACTTTAGATCATCTATCTGTCTCGCTCTCTCTTGCAATTGTTTACGCAAAGCTTCGATCTCGGTGTCTCTTGCTGGTAACGTGGCTTGTATAGTACGTAACTGTTCCTGGCAATCTCTTAATTCATTTTGAGCAAGTTCTAAAGCAACATTTAATCTTGACTCGCGACAATGATTCGAATCCTGCTCGTTTCGTAACCTAGTCTCGAGATCTGTATTCTTTGCCGCTTCAAAGTCCAATTTTGCTCGTAAATCGGCCAATTGATTATGAGAGCGCACAGCAATCTCCTCTAACTTAATTTCTACGCCTTGAACACTTTGTCTACTTAATTCACGCGTTTTCGCCAAGGATTCTTTATATTGTGCCTAAACATTTATTAATAAAGAATTGACAGCATTGATACCCTCAATTTGCCATTTTACCTTCATATATAATTTTTTTTTCTTTTTAGATTTAATAACATTACTTAATGAATAATTATATTATGTTGCATTAATTTATATCATTATCACAAATTTAAGTTCCTACTTGAAATAGTACCTACTTGAAATACGCGCAGCTTATCCAATTCTGCATTTGCAGTTTGCAGTTCACCTTCTGTTCTTTGTAAACGCGAACTCATTTCATTATTACTTGTGCATAATTCTGTTAATTTTACAGTTTGTGCTTCAATATGCTTATTTAATTGTGCAATTTTGTCTTTCTCTGCATTCTCCCATTTTCGCTTAGCATCTCTTATTAAGCCAAGCGCTCGAGTTTCTAAATCTCTTCTCTCTTGTCGCTCCAATTCTATCCCAAGTAACATAAAGTTTCACATAAAGTTTTTATCAAGTAATAAGAACATATCTTATATTAAGTAGAACAATCGTGGGCTATAAAGTATATTTTTTTCCACGAATGTTTGTATTAATTTGTATTAATTGACAATATGTGAATTTAATTATTAGAATTATTATTAAATTACATACCTAACGTCCTTTTAATGCCTGCCAGTTCTGATCTTGTAGTTATCAATTCTTTTTCCAGTATATCCCTCTCCTTATTGGAAGCTTCTAATTTTCGTGTTTTCTCCTCTATTTGAGATTCCATCTGAGAAAATCTCCTGACCTGATCCTGTAATTCAAATATTTTTTTTTGCTTCTCTTGAATTTCTTTATTTTTCACATCTAACTTCGTCTCTAACTCCATTTTTTCTTTAGAAAATTTATCTGGTTGTAGATGCTTAGGCAATTTATATTCTAAGTATGGAGAATGTCCTGATCCCGACTGAGATTCAGTTTCTGCAGCTTCAG
>NW_017259230.1:708117-715983 GCF_001594045.1 Atta colombica | reverse complement strand
ATATATATAGTAGCTCTATATTAACTAAAATAATAGATACAATTAAATAGGTACAAACCCAAACTTCTCCTAATGTTAGCTAATTCTGATCTTACAGTCACTAATTCCTGTGCTGACTTGTCTTTTTGTTTGACGCTTGCATCCAGTTTCTGTGACTTTTCGTCCGGATCACAGAAATACTTAGGTTTATTGTAAGGCTTCTCATAGGCCTCCAGTGCCTTATATCGCTCGTATCGTGATCTCTCATTGTTTCCTAACTCCATGACTGATTATTTCCGAATCGCGTAATTATACTCGAATGCGTTTAATCATAGATCTGTAGATGAACTTTTGTGTAATATATACTTTTGGAACTTAAAGTAACATAAGTATATGTATGATATTTGACGAAAATTCTAATACAATCTATAGGAATAAAAAACAGACCTCATGACGGCGACCAATGACGACGCTCCGACTCGTCTTCAACAATTCTTCTTCTTCTTAATTAGTTAATACTCTTAATAACTCTTCACTCGTCTGCCTCCACTCGTCTACAATGTCTACATCCAAGTTGATCAAAGTTTACGTTGCCACTAATGCCACTGAACCGCACTGAACTTCTAACGGTCACAACCAACTTCGTGCGTACAATTTAAATATAATACGCTGCTTGCGACGTCAGAGTGCGCGCGTGATTTTAGTGAGAGGGGTGATCTCTGGTGATCTCTAGCGATAATTTAATGGGAAAAAGTCGATAAAGTAGATGTATAGATATAAGTATTATATCGCAGATTACGTTTACGTGAAATGGTAAATGTTTAGTGTCACATTTCCCCTTCGAGTTTTCTGTAATTTTGTAAATTTGTATATTTTTACGTGTAGAATATATTTCGAAAAGGAAAATCACATCGCTCAAGCCCTATTTCTTTTTTTATAATTTTACAGTTTTTTAGTCAGTAAATGAGAAAATGATAATTTAATTCTTTGCTTTAATTAATTAAAAATATATTATTTTTTTATAAAATTTAAATTATAGCAAAGAATGGATTGTAATTCATTTCTTTTTTATCCTTTTTTATCCTTTTTTGAGATATAAAAAAAACATTGAAATAAAAAAAGGAAATGCGACTTGAACTTTTTCTCTACAGTACAAGTTGCACAAAAGTTGCAGCAACACTACTGCAACATTGCAGCGACATGTTAATAGCAGTGATATTGCTGCAAATTCTGTGCTGTGGGAATTCCATCTCGATCAAAATCTTCGCATAAGTACACATATTTATAAAATTATAGGAAAATCGGAAAGAGACAATAAACATTTACTAAACATTTACTCATAAAATATTTACATATTGGTATATTTACATTAAGTTCATATCGAATCTTTTTCATTTAAATAATACGACTAATGTAAAAAACATGACAGAATTAAGTTGATTGTTAACATGCTGACTTTAATATTGATAAATAAAAATATTTAAATGAGAAAAAAGTTTTGGTATTGTGTAATATAATGACAATGAATATAAGCTTAAATCATCCATAAATTGTTAACACAGATGATATGTAAAATAGTTACATAAAGATATAAATTATTACATTTCAAACGCAACAATTGCTCAACATTGAAAAAAATCTTAAGAAACTACAAGATAAATTATGAATTTAAAACAAAATTAAATTGATCTTTTAATAAAAATGCATCACTAAAGTTAAAGAATCAATTATTGAAATAATTTTCAACACACGCACACACGCACACACGCACGCACGCACGCACGCACGCACGCACACACGCAAACACGCACACACGCACACACATACACACACATCAGTATATATTATAATTAAATATTCTTTTAAGTATTTAATGAAATATCTGTGATTATTTAAATATGTTTAGGATATAGGGAAAATAAGATTATACGCAGAAAATATAGAAAAGAAAGGTATTCAATACAAACGAACGTGGCAAGAGTATACTGTATTTTGTCCTTTTAATCATTATTATTCGAACCGTTACTTACAAATCAAACTGTGATTGTGGTTCTTCCTGCTAATCTGTCAATATGTCTCATGTAACTTTGTGTGTGTGTGTGTGTGTGTGTGTGTGTGTGTGTGTGCATGTGTGTGTGCATGTGTGTGTGTGTGTGTGCGTGTGCGTGCAAATTGTGTGTGGATATGTATGTTCTCTTTCATGAAATTACATTTATCGTCTATTTAACATTTCTTAGCAATACCATTAACGCCATCGTTATTGATATTATCATTAATTAATAATTACTTTGATACAATAAGGCGTTATATACGGTAGTAAATAATATATATAATAATATATAACTTTATTATAATTTTAAATACATGAGCATAATAAATTTAGCATTTGAGGCGATAATTAAATTATTTCGTTGTTTAATTTAGTAATTGCTCTATGATTTTGTATGATTTTACGAGAGGAGGTTTACGCTCTATAAAATCGAACGTACATTCCATCAATAAAAACATTTTTAAATAACGCAGAGTGAGTTTTTTTTATTTATATTTATAGACGCGTAAATATAATCGTTAGGATGCATATATACAAAATATGTACAAATATAGGTATTTTAGTTTTATTCTTTCGTTATCACTCTCCTTTCATTTCTAACGGCCAACATCTACATCGTGGATTTCTTGATATATACATAATATGGCATCCGTTATCTTGGAGATATCTCTCAAGCTATCAACGATCTGAATTAACAATTAAGATCTTTCTATTTCCCGTATTAACACTAAGATGATCAAGCTTGTTTTGAATGCAAACAAAAATTTCCTTAATTTTTTAATTAAAAATTTTAAATTAAGAAATTTGTATGTAAAACAACATCGAAAAGATTTCCTTTATCTACACTGCATTAAAAATTTTATCGATCTTTAATTAATTATCAAAATTTTTATCATTTAGAACAATCGCAAAAATGATCGTTCTAGTATTAAAAGCGACGTCCAGAAATTTCTCTTTTCCGCAATATTTTTATTATATTTAAGTTTATTATGTATGTTTTTATTATTATATATTTTTATTATTATATATTTTTATTATATATTTTCATCATCGCAATTGATGAACATTTTGTTTAAAGTAACACAACTTTCATTCTGAAATCCATTATTACGATAAACTTTTCTTTTATTTCCAAATAAAAAAATTGACATTATAAAATCATCTAGACAAATGCAATAGTAAAATAAAGTGTCTATGACTGATGTTCAAAAATATTATTTCCTATATAGTTTTATTAATATTGAAAGTATAGGTATTCATGTTTGAATCAGATATGTAGATATTTACTTTGAATCTTAAAAAGCAGTTATTAATTTGAATTATCAAATTATTATTTATTTGCGGAGTATTTTTTGTTGTCGCGCTTCTGTCTGAATGCTCATATATCCACGGTGTGATAACATGAGCAACATAACGACGTGAGAGTTTATATTGTCTGGTAAATCGTGATACAACTATCGAGGTTTATTACAAATAATTATAATTTAACCATCTTACGCCAGTATCAATATGGCAAATATATATATTACTATGCAATATTAAAAAACTATGCAATCTAAGGAAAAATTATCTTTTATTTATTTATTGCAAAAGAGAGAAGAACCATCTCCTCGTCAATTGTATCACGATATCCTTGTATCGGATACCCTGTATATATTAGCGGCACTTTTCTCACGCGACTAATTCAACAATAAGGCACATTGTTGCACAATCTGCTGGTAAAGGAGTGTTTGCAGTTCGAGACAAAAATCATAATGTCGTTCTATACATACAAATCGCCGAAAATAACATCATGATCTCTTTGTGATCACTCCGTCCTTTCAATTTCTTGGCACCTACGGCCTCAAAAGTACCACAATCTGAAATCCCGGATGATGAAGGCCTACGTTCATCTGAGAACGATTGGGAAAAGGCAGTCTGTTTTTATAACTTTGCCAAAAAGAACGAAGAGAGAATTATTGATAATTTGGAAAATTCCATAACTAAGACTAAAAAAATAAATTGCTGATTAATTTGCTGCTTGGAAAATTAACGAGTAAAACTTGTGCGAGTATTTTGTTTTATTGAAATTCTAATTTAAAAAAAAATGCAAAATCTGAGCATAACGAAGAATTTAGCTTTGAAAGTTTCGTCAAAATTGGTACGCACGAAGGACACTTGAATATTTATTTTCACTGGATTTATTCGTAACCCGGAAAATCAGAATTAGGAAACCAAACGCGTTATAAAACGGCGATACCGGAGTCGGAGCAAAATTCGCTAGCCAACCTGGGCGGAGCCTTTTTTCGTTAGACTTTCAAGTCGCAGACCAGCTGCTCGGTGGGTCATGTGCTCCGATGCACAGAGGGAACGAATGACGCGACATGCGAGGATGTCGCAGTCGCGATTCCGCGACATAGACTCAGACGAGTCGGATTAAACAATTAAATAGCCTATCGTAAGGAGTATCGTTTAAATAATTTACGTTTCTGTATATATACACACAATCATGCCCGTGTTCGCGTGTAATTCTCGCTGCTGCGTTCATTGAAGAGTTGCTTCTGACATCCAGCATTGGCACATGCACCGTTATCACTGGTCATTGATCATATCGTCGGTTACAGCAGTTTTGCAATTTCGACGACAATACTTTATGCATTTTTTCGAGCTTTTTGATGCGCGTATTTTATAATCTGCGCATGGCACCTGGGATTCAGAATTAGGAGACCGCGGCTTTGCAATTATTATTTCTCTTTCTCTTTCGTCTTTTTCTGCTACTTCAAATTCAAAGAGAAACATATCTATGAACGCGGAATTGCAGCTCCATCACGCGATAGCTGATGATAAAACTGGGACATACGCGATTTTTTTCCGGTCTTCATACTTCCACACCGAGGACCCGATCAACAACATATTCGTACCTCTTCGGCTCTCCATTGCCATTCTTTTCAGTAGATTTCGGTAAAACCTCCCTCTCGCCGTTTTCTGAACTTCGCGCTTCGGTCTCCACCGGTCGACCTTTAGCATTCACAGATTTACTGTCGACATTGGACAATGCGACTTCGTCTGCGTTGACAATCACGGCAACAACATTTGTGGCACTTCGATCCGTGACACTGCTGCTCTTCGTGACAGGCAATGCACTTCCACCGGAAATGTTGTTCGATCGCGTTGTTGAAGTTATAAAAGAACTAGTGACAGGCTCCGATGCGTACTTTCTGTGCGTGTGTGATGTCGAAGAACATATACTTTCAGCCCCGAGTTCCTCAGGTGGTAGAACAGGAACATTCAAATTCACTCGCGTAAAGAAAGCCATCTTTTCTCTGGAAAAAGATAATGTTAATTTATCAAATGATCTTTATAAAAGATAATATTTTTTTCCTATTAATCTTTATATAATCTTCAAAATTATCAAAAAGTTACAGATTTTCATCGCGATTCAATTTATTCGAAGACATAACTTTTGATTAACACTCAAAAATTAACATTTTGGATTAATAGTTATTTCGGACATCAATTACTTCATTATTTTAAGTATTATGAGATATTATAGATATTCGAATCCAAATCACAAAAAACTGAAAAAAAAGATAATAATTTTGCAATAAAGAAAAACTTGTCACTTACTTGAAGGAAATCATATCGGGTTTTCCCTTCCCAGCTTTTGTTTTCCTCAACTTGTAAATCTCTTTTGAAGTTTTCTTTAACATCTTCTCCACTTTCTTATCCTCAAGGCTTTTACCGTTCTTGCCACTTTCGGCCTGTGCTATGAGATTTTGAAATTTCTGATCTTCTAGCAGCCATGTTGCTAAGTCGGTATCGCCTCTTTCACGCGCTTGTTCTAGTCGTTGTTTCAATTCTCGTAACCTACTAAGCTCATCTTGGAGATTATTCAGTTTAGCATGCTGCGCCTGGAGATCTAATTCGAGGTCCAAAGACGTTCTGGCTGTCGGCAGTAAATGAGACGACTTCTTCGTGGTTTTGTAACTGAGAGCGGAGGACGGTCGACGCCATCGCAGGGAACGTCTTTCTACTGAGTTCCGTTGGAAAGGTCCACCTCTGCGATAAAGCGGCATACTACTGTCGCTATCGCTGCGATTAAGCTATATAAAACAAGAAAAAAAAATTTAATTCAGGAAAAAAGACAGATTTTTTGCCAAAACTCGCATTTAAAGGTATATAAAGAATTCAATATAAATTCATGAAAAGCAAGTAATAAAAATTCTTCAATTTTTATTGAGGATTTATCGAAATTTTAAATTCTTGTTAAAAACTTTTTTATTCTGTACAAAATTTTGTATGGAAAAAGTAAATATATCAAATATATAATAGTCAAGAAAATTTGATTAAAACTTACTCGACAAATGTAATGATTTCTACTAACGGCTGCACTAGGTGAGAATGTTTGACTTCTTTTAATCACAATAGAGTTTTTGTCATCATGAATAGCGCCGGGTGCAACACCAGCCGCAGAAAGTTTTCTTTGCTTGCCCTGTTCCGGAATAAACACGCATTCAGTGTTTGTTTCTTTGTCCTGCGTTTGCCTCATTTCCTCGTTCAATTCTTCGTCTTCCTGTTATATTATAAATGGAAAATCGTTACATTTAGAATTGATATTTTCTTAATAAAAATTCCTATAGTCTCGACAATAAACAATTTAAGATTCAGTGCAAGTAATTTAATTCTCATAAAAAAATAATGCTAATCATAATGGTGGTAAAAAAATATTAAGACTTATTAAATCAATGACTTTTAATCGCTTGATGTCCACGATTCATCTGATAGTAAATTCAAAGCAATCGAAACATTAAATAAATATCATTTATATAGCAACATTGCTTACCTCGTGCTCCAAAACATCCTCTAGAATATTATCCTCCACCGTAAATTCTACAATGATATCTTCCTCGTCGCTGTCCTCGCTTCCACTTTCACTACCATCATCCTCATCCTCTTCTTCTGGACTACGTAGACAATTCAGCTCTTCCAACCTTAACGTTACGGCTGACTGCAACTCGTCTTGATTCCTTGTCAAGGTGGACGTTTGGGAACTGATTATCGTACTCTCGTCACTACTCTCTTCTTTCATATTTTGTACGCTCCTGTATACCGAAATATCCGATTCCTGCTTGTCATGCTTCGTCAATCTGACGTTCATAGAGGTGCCGTTGGTACTGGTACCGGGACTATCAGATGGATGCATGAAGCGGAAGGAGAGTATATTATACCATTTCACGCTAGGAGATTCTGGACTAAAGTCTGCCAACGAGACTTGTGCAGAACCCTGTAATCAAATCAGTAAAAGACCAGAATGACAAATGACTATGTTCTCTCTCAATTTAGCAACACTTATAACTTTTTTTTTTCAAGAATATATGAAAATTTTTGTCAATAAAGAATTGAATATTACTTCTCCAAGTGTATCTCAGATTTTCGATCATAATACACTATTAAGTGAACATCGTGATAAAATTATCTCGGAGTGAGGAATGAAACTTGTCACATAAATAAAATAAATTTCAAAAAAAGTATACATACCAAACATTTCTCGGCCTCGGTGCACCAAAGTGTAACTTGCAGTGTTTTCGTGTACAATTTGTTAAGCGGCACGGCGATCGGAAACGTTTCGCCGAAAGTCGGTTTTCGCAAGTCCACGACGGATTTCGTGCAACACGTATGATTGATGGGTAATTGCATCGGCAGCAGTGCGGCTTTGATATATCTAAAATGCGAAATAAAAACGTTATTTTTATAGATAAAAAGGCATTTCAACGCGTAGTTGTACTTTCAGGTCATGGACTCTTGCGAGCTATCAATTATTCTTTAAAAGAATATTCAGACGAAAACAAATAGAATTC
>NW_017259230.1:699651-708017 GCF_001594045.1 Atta colombica | reverse complement strand
TCTCTCTCTCTCTCTCTCTCTCTCTCTCTCTCTCTCTCTCTCTCTCTCTCTCTCTCCTGCCTTCTCTTTTCATCGGCGGGATTGGAAAACGTGAGTTCACCGCGTGAAAGATGGATCATTAATCAAACGCTCCCGTGTAACTATATACATTAATCTGTCTCTCTTCCTTAACCGTCGAAGCGTCGTGCCGTTTCGTGAATTTATGGTCGGTGGCCGGACACAATGGCCACGAGAATAAATTCCTGAGTGGCTGTAAAGCTAATTGCGAGACATGGTATCGCTGATAATAGCCGATTCTTACGTAACGAAGGTGAGCGCGACACGCGGCTGGTCAATGATCCAGACATGAGTGCGCGACAAGGATTTCATAATTACATTCCAATTTCAAAGACGTCAGTAGGAGCCCGAGTGATCGATTGACTAGCCAACTTGGGTCATTAAGATCGTCGATTGCAAACGGGGAATAGACAAAAGTCGAGTATATTTGCGTAACTCGTCAGCAGGTTGATCTAACATTATGCAATGAAGTTATTTAATCGGTAAAGTTATTTTTGAAAATAAAATCTCGTTCGTGGATAGCTTGAGATATTTAACGGCGGTTATATCACGATATTAACTAAGACGTAAATATTTATGTTTTCGAAGAAAACAAATAAAAATTGAAGTGTAACTAACGCAATGACTGGAATATTGAGACGTAGTAAATATATTGCTTAAAATATATTGGTTAAAAATAATTAGAAAAAAAATCATCATGTAGGTACTCACACTTGCGCGTTATCGGGTATGAAAAGCGCGGCTAAATTTCTCGCTCGTTCAATGCCAACATGAAGTAATCCGTCACTCACTGAATACCTGATAAATGTAAAATTATAGATTTCAATTCAGTTATTCGTTTCATCTAAAGCATCACAAGAATGAAAGCAAACTTCCGCAAAAATAAAATAAGTTTGTATTATAATAATTTTTCGTAAGTAAGTTAAATAAATAAATAAAAATTTCGTAAATAAGTTAAATAAATAAATAAAAATAATGTTTACACGTTATTTAAAAAATTATAATTTTACGTTATTATAAAAATAATAGATATATGATTATCATATAATAATTTTTCTGCAGCATTATGTTTTCATATATTATTTTTTATAATGTACACATAATCGTTTTATATATACATTTGATAATATAACAAATTTTAAATAAGAAAAATATCTGCAAAAGAAATATACTTTTATAATATGTTGTGACACTTTTATGCACATTTTTATTATATTTTGTTCGATGTTTTTATAATATATGATCCATAAACAAAATATACCTTAGTTTAATCTGCACTTGTGCGGTTTCTAGGCTCATTTCGCCAGAAGCTAATGGGTCTATATCAGAGATGGGCCCGGACAATCTTTTTCGGTTGCATGCCTCGAAGACACCCGAGTCACCTGCGACGCTTTCATCAGAAACGGCGGCGGAGACGGATCTAGTGTTGGTACCGGAACTACTGGCTCTCGACCTGATCCCAGTAGGCGGTGGTGTTTCGCTGATCGGTGATAAGGGGAGTGGCTCCGGCGGCAGGGACGTTGGCGGTTGTAGTTGCATCTGCGTGCCACTCGCGCCAGGCCTGCCCAAACCACTGCCCTGGGACATATTACTCGATTGCAGTTCGACGGGCGGATGGGGACCGACCAGTTTTAAACGATCCTGCGTATTAATGGAGCCCAGCTGTTGTTCTTGTTGTGACACTACTCCTTGTTGCTGACAAACAAATCTGAACTCCGACAAACGGTCCTCTAGTTGATTCCCGTCCAGATGAGACGTAGCGGTACCGCTAATCGTTGCTATTGTTGTTGTCGTTGTTGTCACTGCAGGTGCCGCTGTTCTCTGATATTGCCTCCTCTGTAGTTCTACCTGTTCATAGGCAGGCGGCGGACCCATCGGCGCATTTTCGTACAACGGCGATACCGGCGGGCTTACACTGGACAAACTCGATCTTGGGGAAAGACTGGGCTGAGATCTGCCGGGTGAGGGTGTTCCGACGAGATTACTCTGTTCGGAACCACGCAACAGTCTTTCAACACGTCTGTGGAGGTCAACCATATCGACTGGTCGTTCTTGCTGTAAACTAGCCGATCCCAAACACTGCGGACCACCGTAAATATCCGTGAAGCTAAGTCCAGAACTGAGAGAACCTTTGCTACTCGTCGTGCTGAGACTACCGAGACTGGAACTACTGCTCACCGACAATGTACTAGCGCTCAAAGTTTTCAATTGACCCTCTAACATTGCCATTGAGCGTAGCGCATTTCTAAGTTGCTGCAGCAGCAGTTGCTTCTCTTCGTGGAGCCGTACGCGATCAGTGATGGTTTTATTTGAAAGTTCAAACGCGGTATTAAGATCTTGCTCGAGCCTACGAATTTCCAACTGGATCTTCTTCATGTCCTGTTGTGTTCTTGTTCGTGGAGTGATGCTACGTAATTCTCTCAATAACTGTTCTTTTTCTTGGAATAATAACAGCTTATCCTTGTCGCTCTCAGTTTGTCCTGGCGTCACTTTTTCTTCGAGATCCGCCAACTGTTGTTGTATATGCTGAATCTGTTTTCTTGCCTCATCATATTGCAACCTCATACGTGCCATCTCGGCCAGCCGAGTACCGATCGGTACCAGCTCGCCCGAGAGATCAGTTTGAGAGGCCGTGCTGAGCTTCTCCTGTGGCAAACTGAGCGTGCTAGCTTCCGGACTGCCCTCGCATAATTGCAACCTTGTCAGTTCATCCTTTAATTGTGCCAGCGATTGCATCAGCTCAGCCTTCTCTTTCTCACCTGAGCTTAAAGACTTTTGTATGTTGCGAAGTTCCGTCATGATCGCCTGCGCTTCCATAATATTGTAGCATCCACCATGATGAGTGCTCAATTTTTGTTCCACACTGCAGAAAGAAGTAGACCGCAGGAGTTAGAATTATTCTCAAGTGTTGTGAGTACTACAAATAACTGGCTGTAATATGATAATTATTAATAAAAAAAGCGTCTTAAAATTCAATGATATCTATAAAATTTCAATTTCTTAAATAAAAATTATTATTAAAATAAGTATTATTAAAATAAATGTAAGAGGAGCAAAATTTTTCATAAAATCTTAGTAAAATGCATATAAATAATTTTTGTTACAGACTGAGATTAAATTACTTAAATAAGTTTAATACAAAAATGGGCTATCCGTCGACTTAATATTCGTCTATGTAATACCTGGCGAGAGTATCTACTCCTCGTTGCGTGCAATTCATCTCCGCTCGAATTTGCTCGAGTTCTCGTTTTAATCGAGAAACTCGACTCCTTGCAAGTGCCACGTCTGATTTAAGCAGGTCAGGGTCATATTTGGTACTCAAGGAACTCGAGCTGGAACACACTGCGAACCACAAATGCCCGTCAATATTTTCCAATGCTGAGAACTTTTTTACTTACACTCGCGTTAAAATTAATTTAAAATCAGATATTTGACCACATGTAAAATTCAAAATATAAAAAAAAAAAAAACTACCAATCATGACAAATTCCCTAATTGGCAGCAATGTTCTGTAATTTCATTTTAACAACACAACACTTTTCAAATGACAGGATTGACGAAGCATTCATAAATATCTGCATGTAACGCGCACAGTATATCCAAGTTATTATTTAAATCAGGAACTAATAAAAATCCTCTGTATGTTAAATTACACTCACAACTTGTACGCGATGCGCCAAGGGTGGTTAAGGCGTTATTGAGGTGATTGTATTCGTCCTGAGCCAAGCAGAGCCTCTGATGTTTTACGTCATAAATCTCCTTCTTCGCCTATAACACAAAAATTTGAACCTTTTTAAAACAACCTTTTTAAAACAATTGATTTTCATATCAATATTATATAACACTTATTTTCATATCCACTGTAATATCCACAAATCTTTTTTTGTAACATATAAGACACGTTAATTAAATGTATTAAGAAAATGATAAAGGATGAAGGAATAATTTATCGTAGTTATGTAACTTTTAAATGGTAGTTATTTAAGTTCTAAGCATTTAGATGATATTGTGCTTCCATAAATAGCAACACTGCATAGTTTGCAATTATTTATTTAGCGATTACGTGCAAATTGCACGCGCTAGAATGATGTGTTTATTTATAAACGTAAAGGAAAATGATATGTAAAGAAATGTAAGTGAAGAAGATAAAACAAAATTTTTCAAGAAAATAAATCTAAATATCTTCTTTAACATAGAGACTCTTCTCAGCATTCTTTTAAATAATTATTAAAAAAGGAGTTATATTAATTTATAAATTAATTAATCAGAATAAAAAAAGATTTATCTTAATCAATATACAATCCTTAATATCAATGCTGATATATACTGTGTTTAATATGTTTCACAGAAAATATAATTAATTAAATATTCCTATTATGTAGTTTCACGATTATCCCATATATGGTGTCACTGCATTCCGAATATTTGGAAGAATCACACGAGGTTTCTTATGAAAGAAAGTGCAAAGAACACAATATATCTCACTAAAAAGAAAAATCTCAATCGCTCACATTCATTGGCACACACGTTTCGTCGTAAGAGAATATTTACAATTTTAATGCTTCGATAATAAAATTTTGCGAAGCATCTTCTAAAAGATAAAAACATAACTTTGCGAAGAGAGGCACTAAAGTACACAATTTCCGTTCTCAGAAAAAGGAACACGCGATATCAACTGACGAAACCGACGTACTTCCAAATATTTGTTACGAGTAATCCCAAGTAAATCCTTACATATTCGCAGTAGTAATACGCTGTAGTGTCGGTATCATTGCGCTTATAACACTGCTCCCAGTAGAATTTCTGTATCTGCTCATCGTTCTCATAATCATTATGATAGCACATTTTCATGTGATATTGAGACACGACGTTTTCATAGATTTGTTCTTGTTGTTGCTGCGTCTGTTGAATTAAGCGTTGCTGTTGATACTGAAGATATGATGGAGGTTGCAAACTTTTCTGTTGCTGCTCCTGCACTTGTTTCTGTTGATGATGATGATAATTATTCACGTAGTTACGGTATTGATGTGCAGGTACGAGTACGCAGAGGGTGTACTGACGGTCCATGCCGAGTATACGATGGACTGTGCGCACTCTCTGTGGCTACGCGATACCTTTCTTCCTCCTGTTTCTCCTCCTCCACCTCCGATTTTTCCTCTTCTTCCTCTCTTCTTTCTATTTCTCTTCCACCCTCTCTCTCTCTCTCTCTCTCTCTCTCTCTCTCTCTCTCTCTCTCTTTTCTCTCTCTCTCTCTCTCTCTCTCTCTCTCTCTCTCTCTCTCTCTCTCTCTCTCTCTTTCTTCGTCTCCTTTCGTTTTTCCACTTCTTTACTTCCTCCTCTCGATCCCGTCTCGTACCCTCCTGCGCTCTCGTGCACTCTTCTATCTCCTCTTTTCTCCTCGCCTCATCTTCACGAAGGCCTCCTTGAGACTGGCCGATGTACGGGGCCCGAAATTCCGATCCCCACCTCCGTGGGTCTCAATTTTTAAGGGATCCCACCTTTTTTCCTCTTTTTACCTTCTCTTCCTTCGCTTCTTGCTTCGTCCGGCCAGTCCTACCTGCCCCTCTTCGGTATCTATCCCTCCTCCAATACCCCTTTTTACCCCTACCACCGCAACCTCGCGCACACAGATTCTTTTCTCTCCAACGGAATGGAGCACAAACTGGCTCCACGTACTCCCTCTTCATCTTCTTCCTTCTTCTCATCATCATCGTCATCATCATCATCATCATCATCATCATCATCATCATCATCATCTTCTTCTTCTTCTTCTTCTTCTTCTTCTTCTTCTTCTTCTTCTTCTTCTTCTTCTTCTTCTTCTTCTTCTTTCTCTTCTTCTTCTTTTTCTTTTTCTTCTTCTTCTTCTTCTTCTTCTTCTTTTCCATCATTCCTTCTTATTCCAGGCGCTTCCTCCATCGTATATTTTTCATGTCATCTCTTTCTTTCTCTCTCACTTCTCGATGGCCTCAAGCGCCTCTTTCTTACCCGACGTAAAAAGGCGAGCCTCGGCAGCCCCGACAAGATTGTCGCAACCAGGACCTCGGTTCAAACTCCAAGTTCTAGTTTAAAAGGGATGAGTTTAAAATTAAATAGTGTAATATAATGCCTAGCCTTTCACGGTGAAAATAAATTAATTAACCTGTCCTACAACTGGAGCTAAAACTATCAAATATCCCTTATCTTTATATAATATTCAATTGATATAATATTCATTATACCTCCTTTTTCTTCAAAATAAAAGAATTTTACTTTGATTGAAGAATTTAAACATTGTTTTCAATTGAACAAAATTTTCAATTAATGAAAAAATTAGAAAATTAGAAAAAATTTTATTGAACTATTAAAATATATTAAAATGTGTCTGATACATTTCATATATTGCAATGCATATAAAATTGCATGCAAAGATAGTAAAAAGAGACTATTACATAGTTGATAATAACAAAAATTATAATGTTTTATAAATATTTGTTTGGTTTTTTATGTCACAGCAAGATAAAAATTGTTCATTAGAGAAAAACAAAAATTTTTGTTATAGTAACCTTTCTATTATGTAAAATATCGAAATCCAAATTTATCCTCGTCATTCTAGTCCTCGAGGGTGTTTATTTTTTCAGACTCGTGGAATGTCTTCGTATGCAATGCAATCCAGAAGCGCAGGGTGCCTGAGAGCCAATGCACGATTCTGTCATTGGTGGGGACAACGTGCGCGTTAGCTGTGAGGACAGAAGTCAGCAGAGAAAGGTGGACGAGAGGGTAGTCAGGATTGCTGAGGAATCAGCGAAGGACGAGAACGAATAAACGAGGGAGAAGTAGGATGAGGCATAAAGAAAGGACGCGATAGAAGGGAAAGAGAAGGGAAAAGAGAAGGAAGAGCGGGGAGGAGATGCGGCGAGGTCACGGTACGACCCTGCTTGAACGTGGTCGCATCCGTCGGGGCCTTGCCGTCGGTAGTAGAACCGACCTTGAGTCGCACATTATGTTCCGTCCTTGTTGGAATTTCTGGGGCCCCTACTGGCCCCATCAGCCGTGTCTCCGGATGATCATCTAAGAGCAGGCCCAACCGGCAGGGTAGCGGGGCCTCGCTCGTTGCCGTCCCTACTCTTCGCCAATCGTGGGGATTCACCTCATCCGTGAGGCTCCAGTATGTGCATCGGAGGAGAGCATACGGGTTCTTTCCGTTCTCTCCCTCCCTCCCTCCCTCCCTCTTCCTCTCTTCCTCCTCATCGCGCTTTCCCGCATCTGCTCCACGAAACTATCACAATCTCTCTCTCTCTCTCTCTCTCTCTCTCTCTCTCTCTCTTCTCTCTCTCTCTCTCTCTCTCTCTCTCTCTCTCTCTCTCTCTCTTTCTCTCTCTCTCTCTCCCCCATCATCGCCACTCTTCCTCTTTGCCCTCAAAACGTCGGAGAGAATCCACGGCGCCTCGCGCACACATTTCTCGGTCGATACTATTATTATTGAGAGAGCACACAGATGGTATCAAATACGGGCCTGTTTCAATCCTTCGGAAAGGAGTCTTATTTTTCCACCCTGTCTTCTCCATTCTCTTCCTCCTCTATCTTTTCCTATTCCTCCATCACGACGGCTTCGCGACCTCCGAGTAGCACATTCTTTTTTCGTTCGATGGACTTTCTTCTTCTCTTCTCCAGAACGGCAAAATGACTTCGATTTCCGATTCGGCCCATTCTTGGATGCCAATCGATATCTTCGATTTCGATCTCTTCCGAATATATATTTGTGATGTATTAGATCAATGCTATTCTTTTTTCGATTAGCTTTTGAAAACTCCATGGACAACATAGACACATTTTATAAATTAATAAGATTAGATAAGTTTTCTTTCTATCTTCACTATCTCTTATATATGTAAAATTATATACTATTAGCAAATTGTCAAGTTTGTATGTGCAAAGTAAAAAAGAATGTTTTAATAAGGCTAAGAAACAAATATAATTTTAAACTATTATGCTCGTTTCTTGATCTATTAATCTTGATCTTAAGATATTCTTTTTCTTCTTATATATTTCATTATTTTTCTAAGAATTTCATAATTCTAAAGTTTCACAACTTTATATCATAGATTACAATAGATTAAATTATTTTCTGCAATTAATATCCAAGTCTCTTAAATATATACATTGAAAAAATGATGTTATATCAATTGCGTTATTTTAATTTTATTAATAAAGAAATAATTTTATTAATTCACACACTCACATACAACAGTATTAATATAGTATTAAAACAGATATGTCATACTCTTTAATAAAATTTTATTTATTTCATTAATACTGTTATTGAAAAAAAA
>NW_017259230.1:698996-699551 GCF_001594045.1 Atta colombica | reverse complement strand
TATATATATAAAATTTGTTTTCAAAATATTTTCTTGCAAAACATCTCTGAATGTTAAACATATTTATAGAATTAGTATTTATAAGATTTTGCGTCTGATTCATTGTAATCGTTTTGTTTGCATTTCTAGCTAGAAATCCCTGCAGTATCCCTGTTTCTCAGTATTATTTGGTGTCTAGGACGCATCTCCCGTCTGAAAGGAGGGCTCTTCAGCGACAGCCGCATTCCAAGTGAGACGCCTAATACCGTTCCTAGCACGGCAAAAAACAAAAGGTCATCACGAAGGATACGAGGGAAAGAAGGTACGACAGGATCATATAAGAAGGAAGACGATCCGCGCATCGTTGGACCTGTAGAGGAGAGGGGACGCGGCAGAGGAGGCGGAAGGCGTCTCTCGGATATATTCCTGCGCAAACGGCCGCGATTTATACCGCCTGAAGCTCGCTATCCTAGAAGCCGAATGCCTAACTGATTGTTGAATTCCATTCCATCGACCTGCCTTTTCTCCCTCCTCATTCTCTCTCTCTCTCTCTCTCTCTCTCTCTCTCTCTCTCTC
>NW_017259230.1:691004-698896 GCF_001594045.1 Atta colombica | reverse complement strand
TCTCTCTCTCTCTCTCTCTCTCTCTCTCTCTCTCTCTCTCTCTCTCTCTCTCTCTCTCCTTGCTCTTCGCTCTCGCGAGCGACTCGCGTCCTCCGTCTTGGGAATGCTATGAG
Organism: Atta colombica; assembly: GCF_001594045.1. Classification (NCBI taxonomy): domain Eukaryota; kingdom Metazoa; phylum Arthropoda; class Insecta; order Hymenoptera; family Formicidae; genus Atta; species Atta colombica. Next base: position 698,783 of record NW_017259230.1, on the reverse strand, counting down.
AAACCACATCATCGTTTGCTCTGGTTCAAAATACCAGCTGCCTCGATAGAATCAACTAAAGAATATCACTGATTTCAAATAGTTCTGACAATTTCATAATTCTAAAGTTTTACAACTTTCTGATAAGGATTTTCAATATAAATTAACTGTCAAGTATTTATATGTATTCTTGTCCATAACATGCCTTTCTCTTCGATAAATAGTTTTTTTTCATTTGAAGTTCAAAAATATTATTTAAAAAATTCACACTTAAAATCGCCATTCCCGCCTTTTTGGAACGAATCTATTAAGAATTTGCAACTGTTGTAAAATTCTTTAATATTATTGCTCTTACACTTAATTCCTCACTAGATCTAAATGTATACACCAATCATATCAAAGAATTTTACAACAGTTGCAAAGTTGCTTTCTTTGTTGAGCTATTCCTTATGCCTGTCCTTTTTTTCTTTTATTTTACATTGAGACGACTTGCCTCACCGGCTCACTAATAGCTCGAAAGAACTCTTATCTTAGATGAGAAGGATGATTAGAGGAGTCGAAGGATTACAAAGAGGAACAGATTGCCGATCCCGAATACCAATTAATCGGTCATTTTCCGATTGCATTCTATGCGTACACGTAGTAAAAGTAATTACGTAGTAAAAGTAATTACACTGGCTTAATACTTTCTTACTCTGTATTGCAAAATCGTGCTCGTTGATCGTATCGTTCTCGTTTGTCATCGGAGAAATTTTTCATTAAGAAACATTATTAATTTACAAACGTGATCTCTTATCTGTTTTCCGTTTAATTCACTATTAGTACACAGATAAATCTAAATCAAGCAAATCAAGCGAAAAAACTCTAATTATATTCGAATCTAAGAGGCATAACACTGCAGAAAAACTTAAGGAAATCAATGTGTTATCTAGGTCTACAATCATGTTTTAAGAGGCCGTAAGTCGCAAAGCCTTAAGAAACCAATCATAGTTGAAATGAAAAAAAATAATTGACTGTGATTGGTCAATTCCTTAGGGCTTTACAGCTTAAGACCTCTTAAAATAAGATTGTGCCTAGATATTGAATTCTATTACTTACGTTATAATCTTGTAGTCTCTAACGTGATCAATTCGCTTACTGTTTACATTTCATTAATGTAAGTCTTTTTGTATAATCTCTAGAGCAATAGGTGTTATTTTGACCTTTGCAAAAGTCGCACTTGCATTACCCCAAATCTACAATAGAGTTTTAAGTTGAGCTTTAAGTTGTAAGAATTGATCAATTATAGTCGAATTTGAGAAGAATAATCGATTATGGTTCGTCTATTTTTTATGGCTTAAGGCTTGAAACTCTATTGTAGATTTGGCATAATGCAAATGCGACTTTTGCAAAGGTCAAAATGGTGAAGTATTCACGGAAAAAAAATTAATTGGGTGGTACAGCAAACCTATAATTTACTACGCAAATTCAACATCGATAACTAAGAAGATTTGATTGGTTTAACAAATCGCTAATGTTATTCAGCTGTCAACTTTGCTATTTTAACACAGAAAATTGACTGTCTGTATGTTACAACTGTTTGCTGAAGTTTTCAGTTGTTCAGTTTTTTTTCCGTGTTCTGGTGCGATTGACTCTTTGATCGGAATCAAGCGATGTATCAGGGTCATGTATATCTACATTTCGAAGATGGATTCGCCACCTACAATAATAATTCTCGCGGTCACTGTGGTGCAGCGTGTAATGTATGCGTGCACGCACGTGTGCTATCTCTGTGGCTTCATCTCGGCACTTGCGTGCGGGATCTTTCCACGCGATGAAAGGACGATGTCCGTAGCGAAGCGGAAGACAAGAGCTACACTAGGAAGAAAATATATGGGGAAGCCGACGGGAATGCATTTCCGAGGAGACGACGAGAAGGAAGGGAGTGAGTAAACAGGAGAGGTTACGAATAAAGGAATGGACCAGAAGAGATGAAGAAACCTGGAATGTCGGAGGAAGATAATGAAATAAAAAGATATGGTGAAAAGATGGGATGAGAAGTCTGAGAAATAGATAAAAATGCGAAGAGATATAGTAAAGCTATAAAAAGAATAAAGTATAGTTAAAAAAAAATAAAGAGGGAAAATAGACGAATAAATTGTATTTGTATATAGCGATTCAAATACGAATAAAGATGAACCAACAAGAAAGCAAAAGAAAAGAAGCAAACAGAAATGAAAACATAGAGAAGGTTGAAAGAAGTAAAAAGTTATAGTGAAACAAATAAGTATTTTTAGAAAGCCTACTATGGAAGAAAATAAAGACAAGAGAAAGACATAGAATTAAAAGAAATAGAATTATTTATATAAATACTTTTACGAAATAATAAGAGACATTACATTTGGGCTATGCAAAACAGGAGCGATATGGAAAAAATTGTATGGATTTTAAAATTTTTTATAACCTATATCATTTTGTATCAATTGCACATTGCAAATGTAGAATGCCGTGAGAGTTTGACACTGTAGCAGAAAAATGATTTCCGCGCGAGTAGAAGAATTGATAATAAAAAGACTGTGAGAGAGAGAGAGAGAGAGAGAGAGAAAGAACGAGAAAGCGAGAAAGAGAAGCCGCAGCCGAGAAGTTCACAAGTTGCAAGGAGTAATAGCAAGGAAGGAGGCCCGCTCGCGCGCGAGTGAGTGCGGATGGTGATGGTGGCGGCAGTGGAGACGACGGAGGAGGAGGGATCGGAATGCAGCCGAGTGAGGAATTCCGACCCCTCCCGCATATTTATCTGAACGCGCGGCGCGGCGCGGAGGCAGCGGGACCTGGGTCGGGCCCGATCCGCGGGGCCCCCTTTTATAGTGCGCCAACCACGCGAGCTCGACCGCGAAGAGGGAGTACAAATAAAGGAGAGAGGAAGCAAGGTAACAGAGAAAGAGAGAGAGAGAGAGAAATGGAGACGGACCGAGGATACGTACGAGGCCAGTGCCAGGCCACTATTACGACCTTAGTGTATAGGTTTATTCAGGAATGCCCGCGGTGTTTTGTAATTGGACGCATTCGTAAGATTTTCTTGTAAATGCGCGAGCGAACAAGCGAGCGTGAGTGAGAAGGAAAGAGGGGAAGAGCTAGATACAAGTTCGATGGGAGCTACAGTTATTGAATTTTTTGAAAACCGTTCATTACTGGCAATGGAAAAAAATTAATTCGAATTAAATTCGATTAAATTTTTGTTCATTTATTTTCGATGCTATTCTTTATGTCCGAATTAATCTTAAACAATAATTGCGTAAGTCATAGATTTAAAAGTATAAATTTATAAGTACGTCGTGTTTATCGTAAGCCTTCAAGTAATGCAGCGGAAACAAGTAATGCGAGCAATTGTTATACTTATTCGATATTATAATCAGAGAGCTTTATGTCAAGATATTCATCAAGGAACATACCATATGTTTGTGTTTAAATAATAAAAAACATGTCAATAAAATATTTTACAAGTATTAGGTGTGGGAAAAAGTTCGTGGCGTTTTTTTAATGCCATCTAACGGGAAAAACACCACGAACTTTTTCCCACACCTAATATTAAGAAATGATATTAAAAAAATCCATTCTTGGAAGAACGCAAGATTTATGCATTTTGGTGCAATTTTAAATCTCCTCATCGCACAGAAAAAACAATTTTGCTAAAAATATTAAAAAATTTATAGTAGACACTGAGAGAAATGTTTGGTATGAGTAATCATAATTTTGTTGATAAAATTTTGTTATATTTTAATTTAAAAAACTATGTTGTTCTAATCAAAATTTTAATTAGAACAACGCAATTTTTTAATTAAAACATTTAAGAAAATTTTGATAATTTACATATCAACGAAATTATAATTTATACCAAATATTTCTCTCGATGGATAGATCTGAAAATAATTTTGTGTTTCAATTATCAAAATTATTATATAAATATTTTTATTTCATTAATTATGTATGACTCAAACTGATTGCTATAGAATATGAAAACTTTTTGCAATATTTATGCTTGAGCATCTTACATAATTTTGATAATCCATCAAAATTATGTTCAGATCTGTATCTAACTAAATCTTCAGATACTTCAACAAAATTGTTCATTTCGTGAGTTCAAATTTTCACCGGACATGACTTTCGTAGAATTTGGCATAGGTCCGCTACTACCTCCCAAGGTATGATGAGGACCCGACGATGGTCGTCACGACAAAAAGGAAGAAAGAGGAATGTGCTTTCGAGATTAAAATGATTAGGTTTAGGTAGAAGAGTGATGAGAGAAAGAGAGAGAGAGAGAGAGAGGAAGGAACAGAGGGGGAGGAGAACGCGTTGGGGGCCCGAGTGCTACCGGGCGCTCACGTGATCGCCCTGTGGCTACCGAATTCCATATGAAGTGGGTCTCGTGCTTCGCTCCAAGGACCCCACCAGAGCCTCTCTAAACAACCTGATCCACTTCGGAATCGTGGAGATAGGAAAATCGAACGTACATATAAGCGGATGCAACTTTACATTCTTCATCTCCAATATGATGGCTCATTACTTTTTCGCGTAAAATGCGAAATTTTCTATCAAGATCTACGCATATAATTTTAGAGCGTTCCATAAGAAATAAAAATAATTTGTTAATTACTTTGAAAATATAATTCATGCTAATTTTAGTTATAAGATTGTTAAATTTTCACATGTTCATCATCTATATTATAACATTTTAAGCGCGATATATAAATAGTTTTATTGGATTTTTTGTAGGAATACATTAAGAGTTTTATCATCAAATGCTTACATTCTAATATAATTGATTTGAAACTTGATATGTGTTGCACTTTGTATTCGTAACAATGATTTTTGAACTTCAAATCTAAAATTGATACTAAAATTATTAAATAAAGTACCTTTCAGTTTATACATAGATTGATTTTACTTCCTGTAAAACAAAAATTATTAATGAGCTTAATATAGAATCTTTAGCATCATAATATCTTTCTAAAATATTGTTCAGACTTGATGATATTTAATTCTTGAGCGAATAAAACTGATAAATAGAAAAGATAAAAAATGGTTGAAACACCCCCCCCCTCTCTCTCTCTTACAAATATTAGTAAACATTCGTTAATTATATATAGCTCAACGACATGATGAGATACATATGCGTGCTATATGTATGCTCCTCGATTATTGTTGCAAAATATTTCGAACTTTTCGAGAAAATTTTAATTTCCTTTTGAAAAACTTTATTAAGAGAAAAGATATAACTTCATTTTAAATAAAACTTATTATCGACACTTAAATGCAAAATTTCTCAATAATGATGAATTCATCATTCAGATATTTTTTGTTCACGTACGATATACAATATGAAAGCATTTCGCTCATGTATGTTTATCGGCATGCGCGTGAATTTTTGCAAGCGTCGGATGGAACGCGCGAGATCAGTGATATCTGATTCAGATTTACGTTCGATGGCGGGAAGGGGAGGGAAAAGTATGAGAGAGGGGAATGGAGGGATCGAGAGTAATCGGGCTGACGGTCGAGAAAGGAATTTCTTTGGCCGGACAGCTGCTGCCGAACAAAGGATGCGGGATATAAAAGAAGAGTTCCTCAAGGCGCACGTGGCTCTTGCGAGAGGAAAAGAGTGGGAGAAAGGAAGAATGGAGAGAGAAAGAGAGAGAAAAGGAGAGAAGATCCACGGCTAATACAAGGACTGAATATACACGCGACCGTTCCTCCTCCCCTGCCACAGTACCTTTCCCAAAATTCTTCCCCTTTCCTCACCAATTTCACTTTTTTTTTAAATCATAATCGAAACGTATAAATCACATTTCTGAAAAATTGAGAAGAAATTTGTTTTATTAAAAAATGGAATTTTATCTATCTTGTTTCTCTCATTATTTTTTATTCTTTCAATCACTTAATTATTGTCGAGATACACACACACACACACACACACACACACACACACACACACACACACACACACACACACACACACACACACACACACACACATATTTCGTTTAATCTCATCAAAGATTATAATAAAAATAAAAAAGAAAGAAGATATTATTAATTCTCGCAGAATAAAGTTCTTCTCAAAATATTCAGCTCTGTATAAGGAAGAATTCATTGCACATTTTTTTATCAGGATTGGGAAAGATATTTTACAAGTTACTTATAAGTTTTTATAGAAATTTAGTACAATAAGTTCGGGTATTCCATTTTTTAATATATTATTTGTTATCATTTGCTCCAATTTTATATTATTTTTTATTTTAATTTCTATAACAAAACATATAAAGAAACTTAAAAAGTAACTTATAAAATAATAATTTTCCTCGTTTTTTATTTGTACACGACGAATCATTACCCCTTCATTACGAATTACGCCATGAAATGAATGATTTTGCTGAAATATCTAAAAATTTAACTAGATATACGGAATGGAAAATAATTTTGTGTTGAACCATCAAAATAGTTACGTAAAAAAATTCAAGTATGATGAGCAATGCAACAAAAAAATGTTATAGCAATCAGTTTAGATGTCCCACATAATTATTCTGATAATCCAATAAAATTATTTTCTAACTGATAGCTAAATTTTTAGATATTTCAGTAATATCATTCTCTTCGTGTCTCGCGCAATTCTAATCTGTTTGATATCGCGGGTTTTGCGCAAAGATATCAGCTTGATTCATTCGCGCCGACTGACGAGCCCGCGAAGAATGTGATGCAGTCCGCATTCTTGCTCACAGAAGTCGCCACGATGCTCGGACTCCACGCATCGCCGGGAGTCAACGTGGGATTACTCGATTCGCCGCGGTAAATCCGCGCCGCACCGAAAGCACCTTACTTTTGTATTAATGCTTATACCGAGTGAAAGTGTATCGCGCATTCCGCAAATGTTATACGAGCGTGCGCGTCCACCGCCGTTGCGTTGCAAAGAGCGCGCGAAATTACTTGCCTAATATTCATTTCGTTTGTCTCGAAGAAAAAATGAGATGCAAAAATGCACAACTCTTGAATTATGCACAGGATAAAGATCTATTCTTACAAAATTCTTCGACATTAATTTGTTTCCTCATAATTCTTCGATTACGAAAGAAACGATTAGGGAAAAGGAGTTTAATTTTAAAAGTATTTTACGAAGATACCGTAAAATCTTATTCATTCATTCGTGATAAACAGTAATGATATAAACATAATAAATATAGCAATAAATGATAATGAATCGTATTTCACACTGTTGACGTAAATTCTAAAATATAAAATGCAAAAAACTAGTCTATAAAGATCTTAATCGAGATAGCCTGCATGCGAAAAAGGAGTGAACGGGTACTAGCCGAATTAATGCGTCGCAAAACTTATTCTCGCACCTGTCTCCAATGAAGATAACGGCTGATACGACGACGAAGCGCGATAGCGTCTGCGTCGTGCCGCATTCCAGCGCGTTGCCTGCGTCTTACAGTGCAAAACAACCCGATCGCACCTTTCGTGTTCGCCGGATAGGCAATTAATTCGACGACAACGCGGCGCTATTTAATCCCCAAGCGCATTTACCGATTATCGTATTATAAATAGTTACGTAATAATTCCGATCGACTGCTTCTCGAGGGCTGAACCCAAAAAAATTCATCATCAATTACGGCTCGCTTTCAAATCGAGCGCGATTAAATTCTTATTAAATTAAAGCATCGAGAAAAAATACAGCTAAATTTATACAATAATGACACAGATAAATCTCTAGATAGACACTCTATTATGATTATTTTACATCTGCCAACTGTCGTCCGAAATATTATGGTC
>NW_017259230.1:690636-690904 GCF_001594045.1 Atta colombica | reverse complement strand
GTAGCACCGTTACCTTATCGGCCAGATACTGCAAGATTTAACGAATTCCTGCTGGGGAAAGTTCTTGATGCATTTTGCGTTTATTGGCACACATACGCGCGCACATATACACATTTCTGTGACTTGTATCTGTTTTAATACAACCGTGCGCGAAGACACTCGCAACTCTTGCACGCGCGAAATGTTTGCACCTTGCATGAATCATGCTCGTTTCGGCACAGGATTATGCTGTAATTAGAATTATAAAATATTGGTCTCAGCAAATAAA
>NW_017259230.1:680352-690536 GCF_001594045.1 Atta colombica | reverse complement strand
TATATATACAGATTCGCTAGGAATACGATACACAATATGTGAAGCTAATTCTGTATACGTAACATCATAAATCGTAATATCGATAAATTTTTCTCCTTGATAGCTTTCGATTGAAATTAGTTCAAGAATTCCTGCGTAAAAGGTGGTTCAATAGGTTTGCGACATTCTGAAATGTTTAACATTAAAACCGTCGACGACAAGAATTAAGTGCCGATTTAATAATTTCCTATCCTTATTTTTAATGAAGAATTATTTTGATATTATTCGTACTATCAGAATTATTTCACATATTTTATATCATATTCTCATATTTTAAATATACTGTACGTCTAACATAAAAAAGAAAAAAATTGAAATGATAGCGGAGCGAAAATAGTACGGCTGAATAATCACGAGACTGTCTCGTTTAAAGTTCTCGTTCGATCTATTTAAGTCTCCTCGGTCATTCTATTTTTTAATTACAAGATTAATCAGCAAACATTTGATCGAACGTATAGTCTGTCATTCAATTAATTACATTTACGAAAGTGCCCTGCAATGCAAGTGTAGCGATAAGAGAAAAGTGCTGTGCAAAAGGAAAGTGCCGTTGCTGTCGCTATCGTTGCTTACGAAAAGTCTCGAGCATGGATTTTTATTCAATGTCTCGCGCGAACGTCCGACTCTGACTCGACGAGATACGCGAGAATACGTAAGCACGCTTGTGCTCCGTGCGTACGTGCGTGAGAGGCGGTTCGCGGTGGCAGACCGTCCGCCGAGAGATGCTGATATGAATGGAATGCGATGCTATTATCGGACCTACCGATAACTCGTTACGTCGCGGCGTTCGCCGAGCGGCGAGAGATGGGAAAGGAAGGGAAGTGTTCGTCGACAACACTCGCAAGAGGCAAAAGGTCGTAACTCCCGAAGAAACGCGTTCGCGGAAAATGGTATGAATGTGCATGACGATACGCACTGCAAGAACGCGGATCTTCTTCGCGTTTCCTTCGATTCATGCATTTTTCCCTCGCTTTAAATAATCTTCGACTTACAAGTTTTTTTTTTTTTTTTCTTGAAAATCTTAACCCTTATATATCGTTTACATAAATTAATAGTATTCTTCTCTTCCCCCCCCTATCTCTTTTCTAGAAAAAAAAATTTTTATTTTAGAATCAATAAAAAAATTTTTCTTCTTTCGTGAAACAAGTATTAAATTTATAAAATGTTATCAAACATTAAATTATAATTATTTAATAACTTTATTATTCTTTAAATAAAATAGGTAGCATAATTTAAATAAATTTTTTGTGCACATTGTATAATTCTTTAATGAATTAAATATTTTGTAAATTCCTTTACACTTGAAATGTTTTGTTCGTTTAATAATATCACTCAAGGATACAAATTCTTAGAACAATTGAATACTTCACTTATAGAAGAGTGTTTCATCGATTTGTCTCTCTCAATGATTCTTCTTCATCAATCTGTTGCATTGTTAGATATGGTTACACATCAACCATTATCTGTCATATAAACACTTCAATGTAACTCGTATAATCTGATAGATACATTGATCGAAACAATGAAATACGACAATCTATGTATAATAATTTCCGACCGGATTGTTATTCCTTCAACGTTCAAGTTATCTATCGTCATAGTAAGTAACATTTGCCTCAACTCAACAAGTGCATGATTTATCGCTCGCGATGCGAAGCGAGAATGAGAATGTTGAGAAAATTCACTGAGAATATTCTCTGGGAATGGAATTGTCTGAAAATATTCCGTCATAAAGGAACATATAGAATATCGCGAATTATTAAAAATATTGTAGAAATTGTTGTTTTCTTCGAAAGAACAATGTAATATATATTTTATACATACAGCACGTTTCACACTTTTAAATCACTTTTCAATCAATGATCAATCTTCTATACATCAATAATGATAAAAAAGCAAAATCACTAATGTATAAAGTATTTTATATTAATGTCATAAAATAAAAGGATACTGCATCTTGTTTTAATTTTCTTGTTCTAATTTGAAAGTTCTAATTTTTCGGCGAAAAAAACTTTGTACTAATAATTTTAAATTTATTTTTGTACAAAAAATAATTTTTTGTAAATATATTGTAAATATATAATGATAACGTTTTGCCATTTTTTACGACTTTCGCAAGTACACGACACATTCTCGACAAGGTCGCGATTCACAATTTATACTATCAAGATTTTCTGATTATTTCCTCATTCACAAAGATTATCTTATCATTTGAAGCGACACATTGCAAAAAAATTGGTTGATTGTCCTCGACGATAAGAATGCGATTTTCAATCCGTCAACCAATTTTAGCTGTGGTCATTTATTATGTCTTTCGTTGCTTACGTTAAAGAGTTATATTATTCAAGCCCATGAGTGTTTGTGCTCGAATACAACAATCATTAAATTTATGCAAAACAAATTAAAAAAAAAAATTCCTAATAATTTACGTAACGAGCTAATAATACAATAAAATTGTGATTACAAATTACGTAATTAATGACATCCAGAAAAAGAAATAATAAATTTAAAATTACTATGTAGACATTTATGATGACATTCATTTCTCTGCATAGGAAATAACAATCTCTAATTCAAATTGCAACTTTATTAATCCATAAATCTCGCAAGAGGAAATTTTCTCTTTTAATTATATTAATTAATACACAATTTATATAATGTTATAACAATAACAATTTTTATATAATTTTTCTGTATCAATTCTAAAAATAGCGTATTAGTAATTGTTCATTGCTTTTTAGATGTTTCATATTTTATCGATATGATAACTTTAGACATTTTAAAAAATTCCATTTTCAGATTTATGTACAAATAAAGAAATATTATTTTGTTATCTATTTTTTTATCTATCTATTACAAATTTTGTTTTCATAAAACATAATTATTAAGTATTAGTTATATTTTATCTAACTATAACAAAACGATGTGCTAATGCTATCTTTTGTTATAATTCATTTTCATTTAATAAAATGATCATTTTTGATCAGTGTCCATAAAAATGTAGAATATATACGAGAATTTATTTTCGTGTTATATCTATGTATTTCAACGATCTCGGGGAGAGTATCTGACTTCGATATTCATAACGTTCAGTACTGCGCACATTTGAGCGTCCGTGATCGCGCGGGGGAGATCGGAATCCCTTTCACGTCGGGAATGTGTATAACCCTTGCCGTGGGCCGCGGCTTTCGGAGAAATCGGGATCAGATATCCCGAGCATTCCACTGGGATGATTGTCGGGTGCTATATTGAGTCCTCCCGCGAACCGCCTTATCACGGGGCCGCGACGGAATGTCAAAACATCGTCGAAAGCTATCTTTGACCGAGAGCACGTTTAGCACAAAGAGGATCGTCGCACAGTAGTCTTCTTATTACCGGGAATTTAATGTGATAGTCGCGTCATGGTCGCGAACAGGAATAGAGTCGTGATAAATGATATTATCTGTATCGTTGCGAATCAACATATGTTAAGTAAACTCACTTATCGCGATATAGATTTTTCGAATACGGAAATATCAATCTTTCAAATAACTTTATTTTTTCCGGAAAGTGTTTAATTTTCCACAGATAAATTTTAAAAAGTAAAATATCCTTTAAGTACAAATTTTTTGGTCTTCAGTAACAATTTCAATTAGCTCTTAAGTAAAAATATTACAGACTATTATAATTTATTTCAACTTTCCAATATTTTATTTTATGTCATATTTTTGTAATTATGCCTCGAATTAAAATTTTATTAAGATAAATTCTTGAAATTGAAATGTCATTTTCTTCAAAATATTTATATTTGTGAAATTCTTTGTTTCCCTAATCGCATATAAATCAAAAGTTACAGACACCTCAATGTTTCCGCGAAACAGACTTCAATGAATTTGCTATTAAAAAGACATCGGATGAGTGAAAGATCAAAGATCAAATAATGATACACAACATATTTGTAGAAATCACATTTCCTGAGTATTTCCATTATTCTAAGCCATTTTCCATTATTCCGATCTAAATGTATCATACCGATAGATACGATCGCTGGATGATAAATAATGTATAACGGATAATGAATTGTATTACAAACATTTCAAGCTTTGAATAATAGAACAATAGTTTTAAATGAAAAAACAATGTGTAATCTTATTGGAATAATCACTCAAAGATGCGATTGTCCTGTATCCCGATTCTGTAACTTTTAACAACGGTGTCGTTTTATTGTTATTGGACAGGTATTATACAGATAGAAAAGTCAATAATAATATAATACTGAACTGTTAAAAATTACAGAATCATAGTGTGTACTGGGATCAATTCGATCGTAACTCTCTAAAACTTTCAAAGTGAATCTCATTCCAAAGATTAAAATCTCACTCTTAAATATTGAAAATTGAGTCATTCTTTTTTAAGACTGACTGAATTTTTACTCTTTAAAATGAATTCCACGTTAAAGAATTTAGAGAGCAGAAGAAGGTAGCAAAACGTTTCTCCGTATTTTCAGATACAATCAGACAGTAATCGGATACGAATTTGGAACACAGCAACGTTGGCTGCTTATTATCGCGACTATACCGTCTCGATAATCGCAGTTCATGCATTCCTGTCTTGATAAGATAGCAGCAGTTAATCGTGACTCAATTTTCGTTCGCTCACCAAGTCTGCCCACATGTATATTACGAGCGAAAATATATTCGCCTGATAGTCAAGAAATGTGCACATACATATGTATATGGTGCACAGCCGGCAGAAATGCTGATTCTTTCGGTATACGAGCGCCACACTCGCATAAGGCGGCAGCAAACAAATATATGTACCTATACACGCATACACGCACACATTTCCAAGAGTGAGTTTGATCCGATGAAGTCAGTTGGCAACAAATTATGCCGAGGCATAAACCGACCCAATGAATGTCATCGCCAGGATAATCATCCTACTTGTGTGTTGCCAATGATATAATTTCTCTAGCCGGACGTCGAACTCTAGTTCACGTTTACCATGCGCAAACCAGCCCGTGGCCCACGCGACAGGCATACAACACATCTAAGGTCAATCCCCGGAGGTTAAATCGCTAATAAAGTTTGATACTCAACGCATTAGGGATTATATCATGTTATTTTGATGCAAATTAGCATAGATTTTAAGCGAAAATTTTATACATTGATCTGTATTATTTACGTATTTTGAATGATTAATATAATTGTTAAATATAATTATTATAATAATAAATACTGCATCAATTCAAATTATTTAGGAGAATAGTAAGCATTTAATTTAGCACATGATGTTTGAATGTCCTCCGTCTGCAATTATGTTTTCAATGTCTTCATCTGAATCTGGATCCTTTTTTGTCCAACCAAAGATTTGCTCAGTTTTTCTTACTGTTCTAGATTTTCAAAAAATGTGAAAAAATTCAGAGTTGTGTACTTTTTAACATCATCTCTATATAATAATACAAAATAAATATTATTTGATATTTTGGAAAGAAAAAAACCGGATTCTACTCTTTCCTCTTTATTTGGAAAAATTTGAGAAATTTTGCTTTGTATTAAAAAGACTCAAATTACAGAGGAAGGGTTAATTACATATTGCCACCGCGGAATGTTTCTGCGAGTCGTCATGTAATAACATATAAGCATATGAAATGATCTTTATTGTTCCATGCAGAAGATTCTGTCAATATTTGCAGATTCAAAAATATTATAAAAACGTATATTACGCATATACGTAAATTGTAAGATTCAGAATCCTTGTAGAAATACTTGAATCTATACGGAAGAGGAGTAAATGAACTCTGAACTGGCAAAAGCTCGCTGCTACCACGAACTTCCCGATGACTTGACTCGGTAAAAGCAAAAAGTACTTGAGGAATCTTCATCTTCTTTTTGCATATCTAACGAGACGACGTTCCAAAAATTCAAACTGCAACGAGAGAGAGAGAGAGAGAGAGAGAGAGAAAGAGAGAGAGAGAGAGAGCATGACGCGCAGTTAAAGAGATGCATCAAAGAGAGTTTGAGAAAGCAAGAGAAGATAGAGAGACGGAAAAAGAAAGAGAGAAGCGTGAAATTCCGTCGGACCTCTAAAAATAATCGCTTACAAAAAGGAAGAGTAACACAAGTACGCATATCTGGTCTTCGAGTAAAAGCGTAGACCTATTTATGTATCGCCCATTGCAGTAGAGATGGAATCCCGATCCCTTCGTATGGTCGTTAACATTGTTTGTCCCTGGAGGAAGGAAGGAGAGTCGTAGGAATGTGAAAAGCTATGCCAGCACAAACGGCCGATTTCTTGGCGGTTAATTCCAAGTCCGAATCTCTTGTACGTCGAAATGGCAAAACAATCTGGGAATTTCATGTGGTATCCTTGAAAAAAAAGGAGAAAAATCTCAGAAATAATCGCAGCAAAGCGCGAGAAGATAGCCTTCGCTCGAATCTTCTGTTTATTAAATGAAATGTGAAAAAGGACGTTTACATTAAATAATTAAAGATATAATTTCCTCGTCGTAAAAATTAATTAAATTACATTTTTAAACAACAACCAGAACTTATGTGACAAATATTTGATTTTTATATAAATTAGCGTAAAATAATGACGTTTAATAGTAAAAAATATCTGTTGTAAAACGAGAAAAAATATAGAAATTTTTTAATTAAACTTATTTCCAAAGTTTATACAATTTTTATTTGTTCGAATAAAAAATAGTAAAGACAAACTCGAATTTTTACAAGAAATATACAATTTAATAAGAGCTTAAATAAAAAAGTAAGTCTTTTTCGAATGAATTGCAGTGCAAGGAACGAGGAAAGCGTGATAAGAACAGCACTTTGCGGATGGTAGATACCGATGAACAAGTCGAATTCTTTCCGCCCCGGCAGCACGTGGGAATTTCGCGGCATGCCCTCAGTTCACCTCCTGGGAAAGACAAAAATAATTGTGGAAGCCGAGCGAACGTGCAGAAAAAGATATACATAGCATAGACACGAGTGAATTTGAGGGGGAATAAGCGAATGCATCCGATTTCGAAAAAGCCAGAGCCATTTAAAATCAATTCTGATATTCGATCTAAAAGATCGACAAATTCCTCATTCTAAAATTCCATAATTTTTCCTGATGTTTTCAATAATATTTTGAAATTTTTTATATTTTTGTCCTGATTTGGAAATCATCGAATATACATATTTTGTTGAGAGAGCAATATAATGTAGCATAAATTAATATTAATGTTGCTGACACCAATTGCATTTAATTATTAAGTTGATAGAATTCCAAAACTGCATAGATGTAATGTATTCATATTAAACTTTTTTAAAGCCAAGAATTTTAATTTTTCAAAAAATTTTGCAAAATTCCCTGATTTTTCCTTCCTTTCTCTGACTATTTTTTATTTGTCTGATATTATTCTGATTTCCAGTTTTGTGGCAATCTTGAATATTAACAATTTTTAAGAACGTAAAAAAGATTCACGCCAACATAATCACGTTTGACTGATCGACATACTTATGGTTGATGACGACCGAGATCGTCTTCGGGGTTTTATTTCAAGAATGTTAATATAATTTCGCTGATGAAATTTTGACGCTAAAAATATATGAAAAAGGACTTCTCAAGCGTCATTTAATTTGTCTGCGTATAAGTTCATTATCGGACGCTTTCGATATCTATAATAAATATCAATATCAGCAGAAATTATATCAGCATTAATCTTTACTTGATTCGTTCAAAATTAGCCAAACAACAAAACAAGATAAGGAATGACATTCTCAGCATTTGTCATATTTACGGTGCAATTTTTTTTTTCAAAGTCCGTATTTTCGATATACAAGAAAATACATTTTTTAATGATATGCCTTTAAAGAAGAAGAAAAAGCAAAAAAATTGTTAAAATGTACATGTTGAAATATTCGACAACGGAAATAAAGGATCGCTAGCATCCCCGGCGGCGCGAAAGGAGCATCATCTCGGCGAGTTTGAAGAAGCGATGGACGGTAGCGTATCCGCTCATTCCGACATTGATCGTACGCCTTCGGCAATCCTCGTGGCTCTCCGTGGCGTCACTTCGTGGACCGCCTGGGGCCCTACGCGAGCGTAACACCGGTAGCTACCATGCCAAAAGGGTCCCATGGTGCGAGTTACGCGAGATCAGGAGAAACAGAGACAAGCGGAAAAATAGAAGAAACAGCGGGATAAAGAGAGAGAAGAAAAGAAAGGGAAGAAGAGGAAGAAACCTGTGGAGGACGTTGTGAAGAGGAGGGGCAAGATGGAGAGGGGAGGGGGAGGGCGGAGAGAGAGAAAGAGAAAGAAAGGGCGAAATATCCGAAGGGGGAGGGCCGAAACGACAGGGATCCAGGGGGAACCGGCATCTTTTCTTCACGATGTATTGACGCTCGAAAGAACGGCGTTAAGGCCCCTCTCTCCCTTCCATCCGCCACGACGCCACGTACTACGTCGATTCCTCTGCCCCCTTGGCCAACCTCGGCACGAAGCCGATGTCGATGGGCCCGAAGCGGAGAGAAGGTCGAGAGGGGAGCCAACAACGGCGCGGCGGCCGTGGCGGAGAGCAGAAGAGGGCGGATTCGAGAGGACGGGAGACATTCCAATCTCTCGTGGCAAAGTCTGCTTGCCTGCCTGGCTTGCCTGCTTGTTCCCTCGCTTGTCTGCTCGCCGCTTGCCAAGTCACCGTCCGAAACCCGGCCCACACTACACCAAATGCCATACGGACGATCGTAACTGTGGAATCTCCCGGGATATCAATCCGATCGATTTTTATTTCGAACTAACAATGAATTATACAATCAAAGAATCTGCCAAAAAATGGTCCGAAAATTTAAAGTGTGATGCGCGAAAATAATCTCGAGAAACTAAGCTCCATTTACCTAATCCAGTAATACTCTTGAATTTTCTTCTAGACTTGCGAGTGAAACGAATGCGTATTTACATATTTCAGAGAGAAAGAGAAAGAGAAAAACAATTAAAAAAGATTTGTAATTAAAAATCCAATTCAGTTAAATACATTTTTCATTCTGTTGATGAACGTAGATAATAGTACTGAGAGGAAAAAAATTTTGCCTCAAGATGATTAGTTGAATAACAGAAGCTCTGCAAATATATACCTAGTTTGTATAGGAATATAAATAATATATTTCGCGATTGTATTATGCGCGTATTGCCAAAGCATTTTTTCGTAGTAGTATTGATAATTGCACTTGACAAGTTGCAACGCAGAAATTGAACTAGAATGCAGCATGTATAAATGTACATCTCCAAGTACGCTTTCAATACGTGAGAAAAAGTGAAGCGCACAATGCAGCATAGCATACGCTGTGCTGCAGAGATCCAGTTACAAAGAACGAATCTGCTTTCACATTTATCGAATTCCAACGCTGTTCATTCCTTCGTTCGTTCTGCATACCGTACTACCGAGAATTCGTCTCGAGTGATTTTGCGAAGCCGAGACCACATTATTGCGATATTATTGCCCGCATGGTGACGACGAAAGGATGATATATATAGAGAATGTCTAAAAAAAAACCTGAATGTCATTTTAATGACAAATTTATTACCTGATTCGAGTCAGCAAAATAATAAAAAGTTTCGAATTATAAAATTACACTAAAAAAAAAAGTTTGATAACAGCCTCAAATATTTAGTGAAATAATGCCAATCAAATGTTTGATAAATATAATTAAAACTAATTTTACTTTGGCATTATTTCATTAAATTCGGTAGCTCTTATTAAACTTTTTTTTTCGGTGTAATTGTAAGAGAAACAAATTTTTTTAGAAATCAAACTTTGTCTTTTAACTAAATAAATAATTCTCTTGCATATATTTTATGAGGTTCTATTCTCAAAATAATTTCACATCGTGGAAATTTCATATCGTGGAATCTTTTCAATCTTTATTTAATGTTAGTAGATATTTAATGTTAGTAGATAACGATCGTATCAAATAATATTAATTTACGATAATACATATTCATTCTTCAAAATGCTATAAAATAGAAATTTCATCGTGTTTGGGCATTAAAAGAATATCTGCATAATCAGGTATGTAATTAATTATGGCGATCCAATGACGATTAGGTGGCGCCAACAGAAATCAGCAACGACTGAGAATAAGCAACAGTTGAGAATAACGATGTCAATGACTTCGAAATATCGAATT
>NW_017259230.1:671547-680252 GCF_001594045.1 Atta colombica | reverse complement strand
ACTATACATACTATATATGCACACATAAACATTATTGAATACATTACATGCGATGAAAAATATATACATTTAGGTATTTATAATTGATTCTATTTAGACAATCTTCTTAAGTAATGTCTTAAGATGCTAATACAACTTTGTGATTGGCTTGTGACATCTTAAGACAGTTTTAAACATAAGAACCGACTATAAAGTATGAATACCGGTCTTAATGTTTCTTCAATAAAAAAAAAATAAATAACCCATAGCGGTACTGCATGTCAAAACGAATAAATCTTCTTTGATGTTTTCTGTCATATCATCGAAAGAGACAGATGCTCAAGTTAGAGGAAACATTCTGTACACATATAGCTTTCTTTAAATCTTACGCGCAACCGCCGCCCATTTCGAAGTTAATCTTCGGATAATCTCGAAAATGCAATTATTTGTACTCGATACATTCGTACGACATGTAGCCCGGATCCGATGGACCGAAAACGGACGAAAATGGACGAAAACCACACTTGTCAGTTGCGTTTGGAAAGCAACAGGTCAACTGGCGAGCCGGTTCCTATTTGCAGAGGAATCACCGCGATATTTCCCGTTTCGTTGGTCCCAGAAATGCTCATGGAGTGGATCATTGGGTCTGGTCAGTGACGAGGGAACGCGTGACGTGGCTGTCAACCCGAAACCCGCGATCAACCCTCTTGCCGCCCGCGCGCGCGCGCGCATCGAGAACGATTTCGAGAACCGATAGAATGCCGAGCGAGACGACAAGGCTGGCCGTCGACTTCTTCTACCTGCTGCACTTTAAACTCACACCCGAAGTTCCTACGTACGGGAGAAAGATCGAGTTTGACAAAACATACACAACATGCACGTCGCAAGGCGTCGGTCGAAGTTTTAGCATAACAACCTATGGACTACGTCGCTGAACAACATCTCTTGGCAATCGGTCTTCTCTTTTTTTCACAATTTCTTATGGGCTTTCTACAATAAGCTATTATCTAAGTCTTAAATCTTAAGCTGTAAGAAATTGATCAATTACAGTCGAATGTGAGAAGAATAATGGATTATGACTGGTCGATTTCTTAAGGCTTAGCCTAATATTTCATGTGTCGTAAGACAACTTTTTAAACGTGTGATTGGCTGCAAGACAGAGAGATCCGAGAACCCCTCTCTTCTGCCAATCAACAGGCTTGAAAAGTATTGTCATACGACACGTGAAATATCAGCTTTAAGGTTTAGAATTAGATAATGGATTCCTGTAGAAAGCCCATTAAAATTTTTAAATTCAGACAATAGAAAGGATAATAAAAAGTAACTATTTTTCGCGAATCACGCGTAGATACGTGCATCACGGTTGGCAATCGTCAGCTGTATTTGAGCGTTCTCGGAATTTTTTGCCAGAAATAAAAGGTTTAAATTGGGAAACATTGGCACACGGGCTGGCAGTCGCATCGGCAACGACGACGGCAGCGCAGACACAAGTTGAAACATCAAGCGGGAAACGAGTCCTGGCGCGATGGCGAGAAAAAACGTACGCGACGCGCGCATACACGCCGGACGAAAGAATGAAATTCTCTGATCGATCCATCGATCGATCGAGCAGACGGACGGAAAGGGACGAAATGAACGAGCGGAGGAGAGCAGGGAACGAATGAGGAGAGGGAACGAAGAAAGTCCGGGCACCTGCGCTTTCGAACGAGATCCGCGATATGATTTACGGCATCGAGGCATTCGCAGTTTCCTCCGGCGGTGTCATAATCGGTTTTGTATCTGTCCGCGCGAGAGAGCCGACGAGCGGTACGGGCCGAGCGGGCAAAAATAAATGGCAATTAACATTCCTCTGGCATCTCGCTGCCTCTCGACGGGGCATCACGGAGAGCTCCGATAGCGAAAGAGAGAAAGAGATAAAGAGGAGGAAAGAGAAAGATAGGAGTGGGATGCTGCGCTGCTCGGGGCCTCTGGACGGGGCCCGCAGCACACAGCGGGGTGGGGGTGTAAGAAACGGGGCCTGTGCGCCTCTAGACCAGTACAACCAGGCAAAGCGCGGCCTGTCCGTCCGAAAAATGTCAGATTCGAGCCAGGGACGCTCTTGCGTTACGACGCACGAAATTCGTGGAATTCCTGAACCGCGAGGTCCCAGACTTTCGAGCCCCCCCCCCCCCCCCCCCTCTCTCTCTCTCTCTCTCTCTCTTTCTCTCTCACTCGATGGATTACGGGAACGTCGACGATACTAGCCGGGTATTGATACTTTCACCTCGAAATCTCGATTACTTTAGCATGATTATTATCAAAAAGAATTGATAAATACTCGCGATATTTTTGTCTTATTTCTAATAATAAAAAACCAAGTTATTTATGAAAACTTTTGTAATTATTTGCACACGTGTGTATTGTCAAGGAATATACTATCGCAATTGTTTGGGTATAATAAATTACGACATTAACGGCGGCAATTTTTGTTACTGTATAATTTTGTTATTATCAATGAATAAATGTTATAGCAATTATTTAAAATATTACAGATAAAAAATTACGATGTAATTAATAAGATTTTCTTATAATGATATTTTAATTTATATACTATTATCGAATAAAGTTATATCATAGTTATTCCGCTTGACATTAAGTATCCCAAGGAAACTTGGGTCATTAGGAAGACATTGTTATTTTTCTTTTGTATCGTAATGTAAAATGAAAATTTTTTAATTTTCTCGTCTTAAGATGCGTGCAAATACCATGGAAATATCACGGATTGAGATAAATTGTGATCATACATGGAACGAACGCAAGATTTATGATTTAGTAAGTATTCAGTACTCGACGATGGATTTTAATAATTATTCATCGTGTATAAACGCAATATCGTTAGATGTTAAATGCCATTATTATCTCATAGGATGATTAGTTCCGGGAACAAACAATCTCTTAATCCAAATAATAGATATATAAGCAATAATTAATAGATATTTACGTTGCTGATTGTCGGTAATCTTAAATTGCTATTCAATTTTAATCGCATTTCTTTTTTAGCACTGCTAATTTCGATCGTAACGGTAAGCGTTACAAAATGAAGAAATTGATTGTAGAGGCGTAACTTTATGTAAACTCATTCAACCAAGGTTAATCGTGGCGCCTCTGTCAATTATCTAAACTTTCGAAATTCCTGATGATTATATCATAATTCTCTCATGAATTATTTTCTCATGAATTTTTTCATACGCATTCATCGTCGAAATATGGAAAGTCATTATACATTCACGAATTAATTTTTTTACTTAATCTATATTTTACACAATTAACAGCTAATAAATCTTCTATAATAATATCTTATATAACGATTCATATTTCGATATAAATTATGAAAAAATATAGCTAAATTATACAAAAGACAGAAGAAAGAATAGAAAGTATTTTAATCTAAAAAATATTACAAATCGTAAATTTTAGAAATTTCGACAATATCACAAATAAAGGAAATATATATCTAATAAGACTAAATGTAAGAATTAAATTAATATAAAAAGTCATGCAAATTGTGTTTCGTTTCCAATTCGATCATAAATTTAGTGACACCGTGTTAACTCAGATATCATTTATTATGCTGCACAAAAGTATTACGTGCAGATTCGCCTGACATATATGCGTTTCGCATATATTTTTATGAGAGCAATTTTAATATTATATTACGTACAAGCCGATTCGAATATTATCGGCGGCGTCAAGCATTCGAGTCATCCACATCCATGTAATTTTTTAGTATTTCTAACTTTCTATTTGTCTTTATGTAAAATCGTAAGAATATTCACAAAATACAGACAGTAGTGTTTATAATAAATAAATATATACAATATATATATATATAAAATAAATACAATATAAATATATATAATAAAAATAATGTACTTGAAATACTGCGATCATTTTAAAACTGCATTTAAAACAATTCTTACAAAAGTATGTATAATAATGCGTGTCAAATTTGAAAGAGTTAAGTAAACTAAAAAGCTATATTCTCACTAATTATAGGTTTTCACATTCACATTACATAACACATAGAAACGCTATTTTTTACAAATTTTCCACATGAAGAAAAATAGTTGTAATTTTTACCTTACAAGACTATAGTAAAAATATTTTTATCGAATTTATGACAAATTTTACTTGCCTTAAAGTAAAAATCAGAGGTGTAAGATAGAAAGTGTATTACAATTATAATAAATCCATTCAAATGATTGTCTTACAGTAAAATAAATCATACTATTCTCAAGATTGTAAGCATGAATTCTCAAGACTTTATTTACCTTGTAGGTAAAAATGTAAAAAATATCTCACAATACGGCTCTACACGTTCGCTTATTTATCAGAAAAGAAAGTAAACTTTTATATATAAGTGAATGCCTATTTGGTGTTTCTGATGACTTCCTGAAATTTATTAGAATTCTAGCGCATATTACTTTACATTTTTCTCTCATCGTACACAGCATCGTACACATCAGCCCCGAGTCGCTGTGAGACGCTACTGGCCCACGGCTTTTATCCATCGTTGAACGAGCGCGGAGAGCCTCGGCACGATGCCGGAGACGGGAGGAGCGAATAAGAGAAAGAGAGAAGAGAACGGGCAGCGGAGAGGGCTATTTGCATCGGAATGCAAGCCTCGGCTGTCTGTGTTACGTTCGCGCGCGAGTGTGCATGCACGCACGCACGCACGCACGCACGCAGCGTATGACACGTACGTACGCGTGAAACCTCCCAAGGAAGGAAGCCGCGAGTTCCTCACGTGAAACTACTCCCAAGCGCCGTAATTTCCGCAAGTTTTCCGAATAAACGAAAAGATTAAATTAGTAAAGATATGCATTAATAAAGATTATCTCTCTATTTTACTGGATACTATCTGTGTTTAATTAAAAGTAACCTTATCTTTACTAGAGCTGATGATAAAGAAATAATAAAATTCTACACAGAGAAAAATGTTCTGGTTAAACCAACAAAAAGACAGAACAACATTTTGAAATGAAAATAGTTATGATAATCAGAAATTCAGTTTAATCTCATCAAAATGCCATTCTGGTTGGATTTGTTTTAGAATTTTATTCTTAGTATACGACATAAATTTCATAACAACAAAATTATCTTAAAATTGTAACAATTTTTTTATGTAATACAATGTGAAAAATTCCAGTTATTTATAAAAATGCTCTTCAAATTGAATAGTAATAGTTATAATAGAAATTCATTTTATAAATTATTTATTATAAAATTGAAAAAGGGAAACTCTGCAGTTTTTATCTATGAGTTTTAAGAAATATTTAAAAGAAAAAAATCTGCACTGGTATCAAGATTGTATATCTTTGATGGGAGCGTTGCTCGGATATTTCAAGAATTTTAAGGATGTACCTACACATTATCTCTTAGCAACGATCTGGGTTTGGATATCTTATTTCCCACGCATACATACACACGCGAGGATTACAC
This sequence comes from Atta colombica, assembly GCF_001594045.1. Classification (NCBI taxonomy): domain Eukaryota; kingdom Metazoa; phylum Arthropoda; class Insecta; order Hymenoptera; family Formicidae; genus Atta; species Atta colombica. The sequence continues at coordinate 674,792 of NW_017259230.1, read as the reverse complement.
CGCATTGCTTGTTAATTTGTGACGCTAAAGGATGTATCCATCTGAGGATACTCGAACTATATCATTCCCGCGTAAACATGTTTACCCCAGTAAATGTGTTTGCGCTTGAAACACATAAGTAGATATATATTTTATACTAGAAATTAGATACTAGAAATTCAATAAATTAATTAAGAGGATCAATGACGCAAATGATAAATTATTGAATATTGCATTGTACGATCCGCGGTCACGAATTGCTTTTTAATCTTATAACTGTAAAAGCGAGATTTGACGAATATTTAAAATTCTTATTATACTTTAAGAATCCGAAAGACTGGCAATGCTATGTAAAAAGAATATACATATCAAATTTATGAAATCGTAAAACGTGAATTTATAATAAAAAGAGGACAAAATTCTTTATTTACATATTTATATTCCATAATTTAACATAAATGAACTTGAATTTTTAATTTATAATTATATTTTTTACGATCTCTAACAAATCTCTTAGAAAAAAAATGTCGAAAAGTATCTTTCTTTTATATCATTTGTATATCAGAGTTAGGTATAAAAATATCCATCTAGATCAAAGAGATTCAGGCTGTAGTTTTGCGTATACAAGAAAAAAAATATATTTCTAAAATATATTTTTAATAATAAAAATCATTTCAATCAATTTCAATTAAAATTATTAAAAATCATTCAATTATTTATTATTTATTGTAAATATAAATTATTAGAAATTTATTTATTCATGTAATATTTATGAAAAATCGAATTTGTATCCTCTGAAACTAAATTTTCGTCATGAAAAGAGGTAGACGCAGTGTGTATAACGTAAACGCGAGAAACAGTTTAGCCTAAGAACTTTGCCGCGTGGCTGCACAGCGTGAAATTCCCCCAATTTAGGAGGACAAATGCCTTATCCGGTATAGGTATAAACGTAGCGATTTAATTTCTCTCTTTCTTACATATCAAAATATTTTAATAGTAACACAGTGCTTTTATGGAATCTTTATGATGCTTTTAGTATCTATACACCTAATTTCCATATACTTCTTCGAAAATCTGTAAAATCTTCTAAATAATATGCATTGATGTCTATGTGTATGTGTATATGTGTATGTGTATGTGTGTATGTGTGTGTGTGTGTGTGTGTGTGTGTGTGTGTGTGTGTGTGTGTGTTCGTATTGTTTAAAATAGAATTCTAATTTCAACATTCCTGCCGACTTGTGAAATAAATAGTCATTTTTATATTTTTTATAGTCTCTTGACAGAAACTTCATTAAAACTCTTTTTTTAAATTCTTTTTCATATAAGTTCTCTTCTTAAATTAGTTTTTAAAAAGTTTTTAGTTACAAGTTTCTTTTCTCTTCCTTTGATATTATGATTATAGGTTGAGATTCATTGCATTAATTTTTTAGTTCAAAGTGTTGCCAGTTAGTTTTACCAGTGAGTTTTGATTTAGACATCAAATGTAGTGCTCTTGAAAGATCTCAGTTTCTTTATTATTATCAACAATAGATGTTCTCGCTTGAAAAGGAAGTATTCTTTCTAAGAAAAAGAGCTTATGAGTAATAATAAGTTGTCAGCTTGTATTTCCTACAATGTATCCAACTATTATATTTTCTACAAAAGAGATTCTGCGAATTTCCTAGTCTATATTTTTTTGCTCACTTCCTTATTTATTTTTTCCGTATTTCTTTTTTTATACCACAACAGAAAGGTTACTCATTTTATTTCAATACAAAAAGAACTTTGTTTAACTTTTTATATTCATATAAACTTCCTATCTACATATATATTTAACATCTAGTTTGACCTTTTTTCAATTTTTAATTTTATTGCTATTAAAAAAATTGATATATTACATAAAAATATAAATAATTATATTTACATAAATATATTTACATAAATATGTCGTCATAAATTCATATATTTAGTCGTAAATGTCAGTTGATATTATCAAAATTTTTTTGTATATACATTGTCATTTTCCGAAAAATAATCAAAGTACACAATTTTAATGAATTTATTTGAACTACACAATCTAAGCAAAAAGGAAAATGTAAGTATTTCTTGTGCAATCGGCTGAAATATCTGCCTTCTTCTCGAGATCATGCGAATTTCACGGTGTACGTCACGGCGCGGCGCGACGCGGGCGAGAGAGCAGCTGTCGACGAGACGACGAGACGACGACGACGCGACGGCGAGAGCCGAGAGGGGCTTTTGGACGCAAGGGATCCCGAAACTAGAATCGCGCGGCCTCCGCCACATAGGCAATCTCTCGAAAATCGACGATGACATCATGGCCGCAGTATTTCGCCCGAAATAAATATACCGTACATCGACATTCCTTCCCGCCTGCCCGGAACCCGCGTCGACGCCGCGCCGCCGCCACCGCCGCCGCCGATAAATATTATTATCGTATCTTTCGTTTGCTCTCGGATTAAAGCCGGTACTCCTCCTTCCTTTCTCTTCCCCTCTCTCGCTCTCCCCCTCTTACCTGGTGCACATTCCATCAAAAATTTGTAATGCAGCCGCGCGTGACGTAAGACATTCCGGCGCGGGTCCAGACTGGCGTCAACAACGAAATACCAAAGTACGTCTCTTTTCCCTCGCGAACATTCGGAATTAGCTGCTACCTGCGATTCCTTTAACTCTACATCAACAAAGAAATCTCTTGTCGCAGTAATACGACGGGATTATATAAACGTATTCGTATGTAGAGTTGTCAACAAAAATCTTCATCCTAAAGTTCCATAATTCTCCTGCATTGATTTCCAAACTAAATTTCATAATTTTCTCTGGCTTTCAATATTTTGAAATTTTTTGCATTTTCGTCCCGAGTTGGAAAGTCAAATATTGTGTGGAGAGAACAATTTAACGTAGCAATGTAAATTACCTATTATTATAATATTACTAATGTTTGCATTTAATTGTTAAATTGATAGTATTCCAAAACTACGTATATGTATATTGAACTTCTGTAAAGTCAAGAATTTTAATTTTCCAGAATATTTTGCAAAATTCCTCGATTTTATCTTGATTTCCAGTTTTATGATAATTCTGTGTACGTATCTATACAGAATACATAATTTTTTGATAAAAATATGGAAAATGAGGAATTATATTAAAACATGAATAATGAAATATGAAAAACACAAAAACATCAGTCCCACCTTCGTTATACGATAATACTTTCGGGAATTCTTCTCGATAGTTGGAAGGCGCAAATCACGTGATTACGAGAAAAATAC
>NW_017259230.1:670026-671447 GCF_001594045.1 Atta colombica | reverse complement strand
ATAGCTGATATATATATATATATATATGCATGTAATGTGCGCATCCTACCGGGATATATACAGGGGAACTGAACGCGGTTAATCGCGTGTTAATCTACATCTATGCCGTCGTACTCATGGTATGGAGGGGTACGTCGAATGACCGGAAGTAACATGATTTCTCACGGACTGACTTCCTGCCGCCCTCATCGACCCTCGTTGAAATTCCACCAGTTTCTCCCCCTCACTTCCCCACCTCACGTCCGTTTTAATCTCGGCAGAGTGAGGTTCATCGACATGACGGGATCGAGGGGATTGGAATTAACGGATCAATTCAGCTTTTACGAATAGCAATTTAAGCAAAAAATTTATGATCAATTGTTTTCTGTACTTACCTCGAGTACATCATGTGCAGTCTGCATATAGTCACGAAGCATGGCCTCTTGAATAGCTCGCCATTCTTGCCTTGGATCTTCCAGTTGGGTTGTCTCTGTGGATATTAAATCCAATGATATGTTTAAAACAAAGAATCTTAATAAGTCTTATTAATTATCGATGTTTATGGCATTTTTAACGAATATATTTCTCAGGATAAATGGAATGTTATGCTATCACCTTTAATATTATTTTAATAATCTATTATACGCATATAATATATACTGTATATAATATTATAATACTAATATAATTGTATTAATATTATATTAATAAATAAATAAAAGATAAATAAAATTAAATATAGTGATTATTATTAATAGTGTCTGAACTTGAATTAAAGCAACATAATACCATTTTTAATAAAATTAATAAATTTAATAAAATTATTCAATTTTCAAAATGATATAATAAAGAAACGCAACTCGATGCAATTCGATAACACTTTTATTTTTAAACATTCACTATTTCTGCAAACTTTCTCTCTCTCTTTTTCATCAATCGAATGTATCGAGCGCAATCAGACAAGAAAATGCATGCATAAATCCACGGACTCGCACGTTATGGCACAGATACGTGACATAAAATTCCGAATAAAATCACTTCTTGTATGGTAAGTATCTGGCCGTTCTCTCTGCACTTTCTCGATCAGATAACAGAAGCGGAATAAAAAAACTTACGATTGACATGATTGATGTAGTAGGCGCCCACGTGTTTATCGTAGGCCTCCTCCCAGCCGAGGGGAAGCTCGTTCCCGATACAATCCGCGAATGTCTGTGGTTTAGTAAATCTATAACATACAAAGAGAAAAAAGAATAAAAATATCATAATATACAAAGTAACGCTGTAAGTATACAAAATACTCATAATATCGAAAAGAAATAATTGAAAAATCAGACATTTCTTATATTCAGTTGATTAAAAATAAAAATGACTTACGACTGAATAAAAAAAGTCTGTTTGGAATAAAATTAATTTGTTATTGATCAGTACATATATATATATAT
>NW_017259230.1:660091-669926 GCF_001594045.1 Atta colombica | reverse complement strand
TATATATATATATATATGTGTATATATAGTATAAATATATATTTTTCAATATATTTTTCAATATATCTTTTTTACGATCAGCTTTGAAAAAAGTTACAAGAAAAAAATAGTTTATTTAGCAATGTAATAAAAAGAAACAAACATTTTTGTTGTCCAATATAGCTAGAAAAATTTATACGGAGTTTCTCAAAATCGATTGCACAGTGATTTTTTTTTTGAATTCATGGATGAAATCTGCATACTTACTAATCTACACTCGTGTTAAGTCGATCGATAATCTCGGGCGTAAAAAGTTTGTCTAACCAAATTCCCGACTTATATCACAATTGATTAAATAAACGATAAAAAAAGTGACGCTCGAATGGATATCATACTGTATCAATCGTTTGTTTGTATTTATGTTGTTATCTTTATGCTATAAAGTTTAGAAAAACGATACAAGCAGAGATAATTTTAAAGTGTATTACGCAATATTTTTATTCTGTCGAGAAACTTTTGCATTATTATTTTGTTAACATTTTTTTAAATATATAAATATGTGCTTCTTAAAAAAGAATATACAACTTTTTTATGTTGTGTGTGTGTGTGTGTGTGTGTGTGTGTGTGTGTGTGTGTGTGTGTGTGTGTGTTCCTATGATGATTTAATGACAATATAAAAGTATTTAAAATATTTTAAAGCATAATTTTTTAGATTAGTTCATTTTCGAAATTTTTTTTACTTAAAATTTTTTTTCTCAATATTACACTTTACTTTATTCTCAATATTTCTTATAATGTTTATTGCATGTAAAACTGCGATCTGATATCGTACATTTCTTCGTTTCTACTATCAAACAGCTTAATACATAATTATGAAATAAAGAATCAGATTATTGGCGAAAATTAAATTTCGAATAATGCAAGAAAAGTGATGATGAAAAAAAAAAGGCTAAATTAATCATCAATACATTTTTTCGGCACATCAAATATATATCGAATAACAATGAGCGCGCAAGAAAGTCGACAACCGAAAGAATTCTTAAGTCGCATTTCGCAGCGGAAAGAAAGGAATGCCAGGCATGCCATCTCTGTAAAGTTGGCACCTCATTTTCAAAAATCGAAAATTTTATTAACAATTCTGCTTGCACTCATAAGTTTTACAGTTCCTATATTAGATTTTATAAATAGTTTTGTTTAGATATAGCTAAAAAAAAAGTTAAAAAATAAAAATAATATAAGAAAAAGGCTCAAATAATTAATAAAAATTAAATAAAAAATAAATAAAATTAAATAATGAAAATAGGACTATGAATCAAACAAGGTCTTGATGTTATATTATTAAAAAACAGTTTATTATGACATAATATTATTACGACATAATATTATTATGTCGTAATAATATACGTTTTTTAAAAAAATAAAAATATGATAATTCGCGTGATACCTCAAGTTCGAAAAATTGATTTTTATAATGAAATTTTATAGTGCTCAAAGATCTATAATTCCTGATATATTTTAGCAACAATTTCAGCTTTTAAATATTTTTTAACAATTTTTTAATATTGATTAGCATTGGCATCGCATCACAAGAATAAAATATACCAGCTATATCTTAACAGCCAGTTTCAACTGACTTTTTGGCATTTTCCAATAGTTCTGCAATAATTCCGATGCTTTCTATAGATTTTATTCAGAATTCCAATAATCATTCATGTCCACTAAATTGTTCTATAATTGGTGCATTTATTATATGAGCAATGATAATGAGATATACAGAGAATCAGTAGACTTAAGCCTGTTCTACAATATGCTTTTTGTTTCCTGTTTCTTACTTTTTGTTATTTTTTATATCTTATTTTTTTGCTTCTTATCCAATTTTTTGATTTATACCGCCCGAAATAAAAGTTAACGAATTTCGAAAGAAACAAGAAATACGTAACAAAAAATACAATTGTTGATGAAAATGGGTGCAAAGGAGAAACAAGCAAAAGGTAAAAAAACAAGAAACAGGAAACAAAGAGCACATTGTAAAACAATTTTAGTCTTAGGACATTCTTTTACAACATTGATAATCAGATGGTTCGCAAAACTTATACATATGACGCATCAAAACGACACCAATGTCACCGAGATGATTTCGAGTCCGATTAGTGCAAGTCCACATCGTTTGCATAATGCAGGACTTGACGTTCGCTTTATGGGACAATGCGGAGCGAGGTATACGTATGCAGAACGGTACGCGAAAGTACGACACTTTCGCTCCCGTTTGTCCGTCCCGTCAGCGAATATACGAAATTTCATGCGATCGCTCGCGAAGGCGTGCATATGCGCGTGCCTCCGACCGATCAACGATCGGCCGTTGGTTCGGCTCGTTAAAACTTTGCCGTAAGTCGCTTTAACCTTGGCATACCGTAGCCGTGTCGACGCGTAGCGCACGCGTTCAGCGTTTCATTTATCCTTCCCTCTCTTCTCGCTCTTCTCCTTCTTTCGTCAAGACGCTCCCCGCGGGTCCCTCGCGAGATACGCTCCTGTCTTTTTCTTCTCTTTCTCTCTCTCTCTCTCTCTCTCTCTCTCTCTCTCTCTCTCTTGCCTCCTTGTCTCTTTCATCGTTATAGTAGGACAGAATTACAGTAAGGCCAAGGGCGTGCCGAGACCGTGAATCACGCGGCGGAAAGGGAATTAAGGAAATTGTCCCTGAAATCGTGTAATGAGGCACAAACTCTGCGTCCTCCCGCTACGATCTGATCGTCTGCTGTTAAAAGTCTGTACGTGACAAGGATTTTTGCATAGCGCCTCCTTAAAGGCCACAGACTTTTGCATAATACTACGTAACGCATAAAGCATAAGCAAATCAACTAATCAGAGCTGAAATGAAAGACAGCGTTGCCACAAATTCCTCATCTAAAAATTTTATTTCCCTGATTTTTCCTGACAAAATTTCATATTTTCCCTGACCCTTTCAATGATATTTTAAAATTTTTTATATTTTCATTTTAGTGTAAAAAGTATTTTGTTGAGAGAGAAAAATTTAACAATGTAAATTACTATTAATATTGCTAACACTGTTTGCATTTAATTTGTTAAGTTGGTAGTATTTCAAAACTGCGTAAATATACATAATTAATATTAATTTTCTTTAAAGTCAAGCATTTTAATTTTTCAGAATATTTTGTAAAATTCTTGATATTTCCTTGATTTTCTAATTTCTTGTTTCCTGTTTCTTGTTCTGCAATCCTGCTTATGTTATGCAGCGTTTAGATGAAATCAGAATCTTGTATATAATACAAATAAACCAATCAAAGTCCTCCATTTCTTTTCTTTCCCGAAATAAAAGATTCTAACTGACTGATTTTCTTACATCTTACGTGTTATGTGTTATACAAGAATCTGTATTACGGCCTTAAAAATATAATAATATATACGAAATTGTTATAATAATTGTTATAATATAATATAATATAATAGTATAGGTATAATAAAACATAGAAGGAACTAAAAGCATAATATCGGCTAATGCAGAAAAACGATTAAAAGAATTTTGTCAGTAATGGCATTCGTGAATCGTTCACACTTGCGTGAATTATTCGAAATTTTTTTTTCGCAAGATTTTTTTACGTAGAAAATAATGTTACTACACAGCTGACAATTATGACAGACTAAATCACTCACGTCAAAGCACGCGACGATGAGAGGAAGAAAAGAGTGATCTCCACGGAACTTCGTATCTTTAGCTGTGGTATTTTTGCGCGCGATGCATGCCTTCACTCGAATTGCTTCAAACATGCGTGATATATCTGTGCGTTTAACGATCTAAGAAGAGATCGCTCGTAAAAGCCGTATGTCGTCGCGTGATTTGACTTATTCTCACATGTAGGCTCGTATTTAGCTAGTAACGATAACGTTGCTCTGAAAAAATCGATATAGTATAAAAGACCGCTCCTATCACTAAATGTTGATTCTCATGACCGTTTCCGACAAGAAGAAGATTATACATATAATGAATACATATACTGAGAGTAAAATATATTAAATTTTAACAAATATTTATTTAAACAGCGCCAACTAAATATTTACTTGCAGTAAATAAATATTTAAATTACATTAATCAAAATCGAAGACTCTAATGTGTCAAATAACAGTATAGCTAAGTGTATTTTATATTTTTATATTTTGATTTATTTCTTTTTATGATTTTCATAACTGACTCTTACATGCTCTTTCCATTAAATAAATATTTATTCAATAAAAAAAAATGTTAAATAAAATGAATAGTTCTTGTAAATATATCTTTATAATTAGTAAATATTTAGCTGGCGTACTATTCTAAATATAATAAATATTTGTTTAAATAGAGTATAGTACTAGCTAAATATTTACCAAATGTAAACATTTATTATTTGAAACAGGAATTATTAGTTTGATTTAATGATCATTTCTTTTATTTAGTAAATATTTATTCACCATAAGTAAATGTTAAGTTAGTACTATTTAAACAAATATTTTTTTATTCAAATTTAGTAAGTTTCTCAGTTCTTTTGTTAGAATTTCGAATTTAAGGCTCATAATTGTTTAGAATATTGTGATAAAAAACAAGCGTGACTCTCTTAAAATATTATAATAATGAAAAACAAACAATTCCTAATTCCTAATTGCATTATATTTCCAATATTTACTCAACTTGCGTCTACAATCCATTTATCTATTAATTCAATTAAGGACCGAGTGCAAATTCGTTCTATAATATAATTCACATTTACGTTTCTACCCGCACTAATTGGTGGCCTATTAATAGAGAAAAATTATTTGAGCGGGAGATCTACAGGAAGAATAAACGTATCATACGCTGTCAAGCCACGTACGCAGAAATCGAAATCAGATACTTCGTGACATATTGTTTAACATTCCGACTCGCAGCGGAATCCACATATCGTACTTTGTCAGTTGCGTGAGCGACATCCGATTACACCGCGCGCGCTCGTTTCATTTTCTTCGTATTCGCGATGTATCGTTATTTAAAGCCCAATTACATAAACCGACTGCTAACGTCGAGAAACAATAAAGCTCTAATTTGACAAAGACGCGATTGTTTCAGAAAAAAAAAAAGAAAAAGAAAAAGTACATGTTATAAAAGAAATTCTCTAAGCCATTCAGCCATTCTCAATCAGTTTTACAAATAAATATAATAAATTTTTTAATTTCTTTAACAAACAGATTAGATGAATGAACGCAACGTTTTTGAAACAATAAATAAAAATAATTTGATTCTTAATATTTAAAGTAAAATCAATAAAGAAAGACAACGGAGAGCCGACACTGCAGTTATTGTTATATAGGGTATATAAATTTTAATAGTTTCAAAGAATATTTATTCCATTTAAAAACCTATTATATTAAAATTATACATTAATAATAACTGCAATATCTGTTCTCAGTTTTTGTTAATCAGTCAATAGACACATGTATAATATCAATAAACACACGAAATTCTCTTCTTTTCCTCAAAAAGTGTTTCTTTACTAGATTATTAGATAAAAAAAATTTCTTTATTGTGATCATTAAATGATCATTATTGTGATCATTATTAGATAAAAAATTAATTATTTTGTACAATCTTTAATGCCAATAAGTCACATCCTCACACTATTGTATTCAAAAGAGAATCGCTATAAATCGCTTCTCTCGGTCTTTTCCTTCTCTTTTCTCCATCGGACAATTAAATTCAAGGGTTATAGGTTATGCCATTGATGTTGGAGGAATTCGTTAATTCGACCAAAATTCCTATGATAATCACGACTATTTGAATTCACTGTCATCATCGACACGCGCTTGCACGCTTTTCGCCGACTTGCAAATAAAAATTGCGCAACAGCGGTCAGTAAACAGACGTTTCAGCGTGATTTCCTCCACGCTGGAATTCCAGAGACCAGCCGTCATCCGAGCGAGTCTCGGCATGCCGTTCCTTTTCTTCTTTTTTATCGCGCGCACGCAATAAAAAGAAATTCCCAGAAACATCAACGCCTAACCGTATACTATCTCCTCCACCTCCACCTCCATTGCCCCGCTTCTCTCCTGCACGTACCGTCCCTCTCTGCTTCGTGGATATTTGTGCGATGACGAGAGCCACTTCATCATTAGGTGATCCATGACGGACGCTCCAATTCGCAACCGAAATTGTGCAAGCCCAACGAATGTGTTTGTTCTACGGCGAATTACTGCGAAATCTGATGGCGCGTTGCTAATGATCATCCAAGGTTGAGGAATATTCTTTCTCGCACGACACTCGTGTATAATTTCGATAATTTCGTACAGTCATTTTATTCGTTTCAGAATTTTTTGTGTTTTCTTCGTTTCGATTATCTTGACAATAAAAAAAAAATAATTGGCAAGTGTCAAGACTGTATTTATATAATATTCAAAGTGTATAAAAAAATGGTAATTGTTGTAATTTTATTTTTAAATTGCATCCATTAGTAGAACTCAAAACTGACTCTGTTGCGAAAAGTGGTGATATTTATTGTTTTCTTATATTTTAGAAGGGAGATGCCGATGATTAAACTCACGAAGTTAACACATTTTTTATTTTTTGTTTTTTGATACAAAAAATGAGAAATTTTTTTATTTTTATGTATAACCAAAAGAACTATAAAAAATGTTATATAAATTATTTTTTTTATGTTAATAGAATGTCGTGCTAATTTCATAGATTCATTTACTTAAGTTTCTTAATCGATTTGATGTGCTAATGATTTTCATGAAATTACTTAATGCTCAAAGTATAATTTGGCCAAATTGTGTTAATAAAATTGCGGAATTTTTCATTCAATTTATTTTTCTGTTTTTCTTTCTTTGCACTTCTCATATAAAATCTACATTATTAATCTACAACTTTCTTAATTTCATAAAATGTTCATTTTCTTGTAATTTTACTTTTCCTTCTGTATTCTATTTTTTTAATCTATAGATTTATAAGTGTATTTTACTATTTTACTATTTTGCGATTAAAACTGGACAATGTAAAAAAATAAATTTCCAAATTTGTCGAAAGATCCGTCGTTAATCTGCTAGGAACAAAAATGGTGACTCAACAATCGCACTTTATTCTGCGTTATACTTAATGAAATAGAGTAAATGAGACACAGCATTACGTGATGAATATTTAACGGGTGATTCGCGCAAACGCTGTTCCGATATAGCGAGACAGAAAAACGGCTCGCAAACATACACACATTGCTGGCGTAATTAAGCTGAAACTTCAGCCATAGATCAAGGACGAGCCACATGCCGTTCCTATAATTCCATTAAAAAGAGCTCGTTTCCTCTCTGTCATGCTACACACACACACACACACACACACGCGCGCGCGCGCGCGCGCGCGCGCGCACACACGCACTGACAATCATCATATTAGATCTAACATTGAAATAAGTTAATGAAACTTAATATAAAATAAAAATGTATCGCGATAATTAAACTAAACATTTAATCATAATTTTAATTGATTAATTAGTTTTTATAAAAATATTAATTATAACAATAAAACATGCATATATAAAAATCTATAAAATTTAAACAATATGAAAGAGATACAAAATAAAGAAAAAATAAATTTTTTATAAAATTAATAAACAAAAGCTGCAAATTAAACAATCAAATTAAATTAAAAGCATAAAACTAAAAAATTAAAAAAAATAACAAAACAAATATAATAAAATTTATATCATGACGGTGTAAAAGACTTAAAAAATTAGACAATTCTATATAAAACCCATTTTAGGCATGGAGCTGAAGAGATTAGATACATGATCTGTAAAAAATGCGTAACACAGAATGCGTTAAAATATCACTCAAATGTCAACGTTAATTGACAAGGGTCTTCAAGGTAAGAGAAATTTAACGCCGAGAACTTTCAACACGGATTTTAACGGAGGATTTTAACGAGCTTCTAATACAGGTTCACGACTATATGAAGTGATAACAGCTAATAACAATAGGTCCATTTGTACCGATAAGACTGGGTACGGCGCACGTTCATTCATTAATTGGTTATCGATGTATACCTCATCGAACTCATTCACGACGATACGTTTACGGCGAAAAAACAAAGTTACGAATTTGCACTTCATTATCAGTGTACAGTAATAATCACAGAAATATAATATACGAATATATGGTTTCCATTTAGAAAAACTCAATAAAATGTTTTTCATTGTAAATTAAGAAAAATCGTTTATATTAAAGAAAAAGTTGTAATATTAAAAAACAAAATAAGTTCTGCATAAAACTAAAAAAATTAAAAAACAGCAAAACAAACTTGATACAATACAGTGACAAGATTGTCACAGAAAATAAATTTTGAAATTCCCTGACTTTTCCAAATTTCCCATGAAAATGAAAAATTTTCCATGAGTGTATAAAATATGTAAATTTTTATGTTTAGACTCAAGGATTGTAGGAAAATTAGTCTATATTATTAAAAATGGGAAAAAACTTAGTATCATGGTACAATTACAAAAAAATAAATTAGATTTGGAAAAAAGAATGCAGTTATGACGAAAAAGAGGGATCAAATAAAAATATTGAATAAAATATAAACTTTAATTATTTTATTAATCGTTTAGAGTACACAAGTTTTGAACGTATTTGACTGTAGATGTCAGATATAATATTTAAAAAAATTATAATGATTATTTGGAATAGGAACAGTTTCAGAGAATTGTGAGTAAATTTCGAAATTTTTTACATTTCCCTCTGACTTTTCTCGGTTTCCTCGGTTTTCCAGTGGTAACCTTGAGTGATTATATCATTATAAAAAAATTAAAAAATTAGAAATAAGTGCGTAATAAGATGAAATTGTTCTTCAAAAAAATTAATAATGTGCTTGGATAACCTAATCGATCATTATTAAATTATTTTTCTTAATTTGCCTACATTGTTTATTTTTAATTTTATAATTATCAATGTATTAATTGTCATTAACTTAATACAATAATCTCGATATTATTCTGTTATTATTAATTCATCATTAATTCATCGTCAATTTATATGACAATTTTTAGTGAAGGGAAAATCGAAATGTGATTGAACAATTTCCTTATTCAAATTCGATTATCATGACATGAATGTTCGCAGGATAAAACACATTTCCTGCTGCGTCCATGAGATTCCTAGATCGTAATCCGTCGCGTACATACCTGTGCATTGCGTATAAAGGAAACAATAGGCTCATGAAACAGATTACAGTAATATTCCTGTCGCGATCGTTTACGAAAGAACGCCTACACGAAGTCTTTTCGTGAATGACGCAAACCGCAATCTAATAGCAATGGAAAGTAGAAACGTGCTGTGTACGTTAGGAGACAAAAATCAGAATTATGGTAAAATGTGAATTTCGAACGTTATCTAAACGCTTAGCCTGCTCCTTGTTAGTATCAAATAAAAGGATCTAAAACTTATCAATAAAGTACATCAAATGTACAAATTACATTGACAAGTAATTTAATAATTTGATGGTCAATCAGACTTCTTATTAGAGACATGTTAATGTGCTGAAAATTTATAGATGAATTTATTGCGAAAAATATTTATTTGCAGATTTTCAGTATTAACATCTCTCTAATGGAATACCTGATTAAGTATCAAATTATTAAATTGTTTGTCAATTTAATTTGTGATATTACTATCATAGTTCAGTTGCGTTTCTAAGTTTGAAAAATCAATTTGACGCGCAGTTTAAATAACTACACATATGTAGTATAATAAATTCACACGGAAATTATTTAAGCATCTACGATTTTGCTTCAAACGTTATAGGCTTTAATTCTTACTTATATATTTACAGTATACTGTCATAAAAATC
>NW_017259230.1:658573-659991 GCF_001594045.1 Atta colombica | reverse complement strand
ATATATATATATATAGACCGATGTTCACACAATTTAAACAGTAAACTTTTATACTGCAGTAAATATTTTAATACAATCAATAAAGTACTCAAATAATTTTCTACACTTGCACATGTGCGTTATTTATGATGGAAGCGTCCGAAACAGTCGTAAAAAGCCTAATGTGAATGTTTAAGACAACGAAAACTGGCGTTATTTAATTAAGAAAACCATTAGTATATGAATGTTTCTTCCGTAGTTAAGTGAGCTAAAGAAAAGTCATAAATTTACCACGCGGACGTGTTTTCGCGCGGATATGCATTCCATTCATCCTTCGAGGCGTAATCTCTTGACGCGAATATATGGGATGACATTTAATGTCGCATTGGCCGAGCCTGTTGGTGTCACTAAAACGTATATTTCTGTAACTCTCCGTGAACGACGACGATAATTCTATATGAGATAATAGCATGTGAGATGAAAGACAACGTCATTATAAGGATCATTTTAAATAAACAAGATAAAAAAAAATCAAAACCTATTAAAAACTTTTTATTTAAAAATTTCTGGATTAATGTAAAGATAAATATTGCGGTTCTCATAAAAAAGCATCAATAATTCTTAAATTATCAATGATTGAAAATAGAAAGCTTTTCAAAATTAAACTTTAAAAGAATAAATAGAAATATATCAATAAAATTATCCTTCTTATATCAATTTAAATTACATTTTAAATTACATTTTATGTAAACAAGTTTGTAATTGCGAAAATTAATCGTAAAGATACTTGAAAACTGACAATTTATGTTAAATTTGATACGCATTCGTTAAGAAAAATTAATGCAAAAATTAACGAAACAAACGAAAGATGGACTGATTAGAAATCTGAAATATCATGTATATATAGCGAAGTGATTATTCGCGCAAATAAACGATGCATTATAATATAATAATATCTCCGAAATTAAGATTTACGTTCACGTTAAAGCGTAGGCGCTCTGGCAACGAACGGCATTCCCGTCTTCGCGCTTCGATGCACCGGCCAACATGTTAAATTCCTGAAATGTTTTTTTCCTTAATCTACTTCGAGGTAAGGATTTCAAGCGGTAATATATATAGATATATAATAGAGGAGTTAAGGAACATCGAGTGGCTTGTCGCTCAGTGCGATTGAGTAGATCCGGGTTCGATCCCATCTGCGCCCATATACGCGATTTTTCGCATTTATATTTGATAATTAAGAGAAGTTAAAAACAATTTATCTATAATGTCAGAAAAATTTACAAATTAATATTTACTTTTGTTGACAAAAGTAGTTGAATAAAAAATTTGTTTTATGTCCAATTTCTTCACCTCTAGAATCTTTATCCAAGAGATATCTCCTGGATAAGGTTATTCGCAACTGGAAGTGAAGAAATTGGACATAAAACAAATTTTTT
>NW_017259230.1:648146-658473 GCF_001594045.1 Atta colombica | reverse complement strand
TATAATCTCAATCAAATATAAAATAAAATTAAATCAGAATAGAATTTATTTTAAAAGAGACGCTATTTTCTCAGAAAACTTTTCTGTACCTCGGTGCTCTTATCTCGATATAGCAATTATTTTCAATTTTTTAATGATAATACAACAAAGATTTTTAGAAAGCAGTAAAATGCCTCTGTGCAGGTAAATACTGGAAGAAATCTCTCAACGTACGTGACTAAAGACATAATATTCAAGTCAGAATACATGCTGGTAGCGCAAAACAACCTTAAATAAACTCATTCAGCCCTTGTCTACACTATAAGAAAAGAGATAAATTCCTTCTAGAATTCCTGTTCATGATGAATTTCGTGCTTGTAGCGACGAATTCCAAATTTGAAATAAAATTTTTAAGACTTGATTTCACAATATATGATTACTTAAAGATTAAAAGTAACCAAGAAATTCATGAATGAATTTCATTGATGAATCTGTTGATAACTTTTTGTTGGAATCTTTAGATAATCATATATTATGAAAACGGACCTAAATGATTCAAAGATTATAAATTACAAATTCAATAAATAAAGAAAGAAGTAATAAGTCTAGTATGATGAAAATACACAAATAAAAATTGTATTTCAAAGAATAATTGTCTAGATTTTGGTTTAAATGTTAAATCATTTTCAGTGGACAAATAATAACTTACATCTAAGATATAAATTTACAAATTAATACAATCGTTGGTCAAGCGTTAAAACGATTATCGCTCAATGAGTTTAAAAATAGTCAAGATTTTTAACTACGGAATTCAAAAGTTCAATTATCAAATAATTAAATCTCCTATATTATGTCTCCTAATCATTTTTTTTTATTATTGTTGCACCACAAAAATACAAAAAAGAGGCAGTCATAAAATGTATTAAATGTGCTTCCGGCTAATTTCTCTCACGAAAACCACGAGAGTTCTAGGAGAGAATTCCGAAGATGAGAGAGCCTAGAGCATGCCTCGACAGGTGTGGCAGTGTCCTCTCGTCGGGGCTAAGGTGAAACACGGCCCTGAATAATGCGGGCGCACGCGTTTATGCGTAGGCATGCAATTCGTGTGCGTGGGTGCTTCTTCGGCTACCTGGCTCAGCCCCAAGGGTACTGCGAGCAATCGAGCGAGTGAAGCCGGATCCACACCAAGTAGAGACAGCGAAAGAACATGAATAAATTAACTTACTTCGAATGTAAATGGCACCGTATCGATTAATGAATTACAATTATGTAAATACGAATAAATATTAAATTTATCGATCAATACAATCCAATTGTTGTCGATTAAAAAAAAAACCGCTTTCGTAACGGTAAAACATATTTCATATATGTGTTGAAAACGATTGATTCAAGTCCTTGTTAAAAATTTTGTCTTGAATTTGTAACATATTTTCATTTAACGTAATGTAATTACGTTACTTAAATAGTTTGTGTTAAATTGATATTCAATATTTCTTATTGTCAAAATAATAATTCACGAGTAAATGAACAAATAACATTTAAACGTGTTTTAAAACGTAAATTCTAAGATGAATAAATAAATAATAAATACGAAATGAAGTCTATGATGATCGAAGCTCGATCTTAAGTGCTTTCAAATTAAATAATTCCGTGCAATTATTACATGGAATTATGTAAAAGCATTTAAGATTCATTGCAACTTCAACCATCATAGACTTTATTTCTTACTTATTATGTATTCATACGGTCCTAATGAATGAATAAAATATGTGTTAATTGAACATATTATAAATGTTAATTTACAAAATGTTTTTATTATAAAATGTTTTACTGAAAAAGATATGCTTTCATGATTTGTTTACAAACTGTGTTAATATTAACTTTTTAATGTTTATTTTTTAAAACAATATTTATGTTATCTTTTAACATCATCTTGCATTAAATTAACACATAAATTCAGATCATTTAGGACACGTGAAATGTGTTAAATTTAATATAAATTTTCCAACGGTGAAAATGTTCGTTTGTAATCGTTCATTCGCTATTGTTCGTCCTAACTGGCTAGTTGATTTTGATCCAATCTTGTACATTAACGAACGCGTGAACGTACCGGGATATCGTTCACGTTTTCGCGGTCTTGTCTTGTAAACGCGACGTAGCGAGACCATTTGAGCGAAGCGCGATCGATCGATCCTTTGATCGATCGATCGCGCAGCTGAAAGGTGAAAATGAGACGAAATATGATTCTGACGAAGTTACTGGTCTGATATATAATGAAGAAACGCGCGGCAACGGGAATTTATCGTCTAGGAATGCTCGCTGCGCATCTGGAACAAGGTTGAAAGCACACGCGTGAAGCGCGCTTTACACGCCAATCTGCTTTGCGACGTGATCACAAGCGTTTATCGGAAATTGGCCAAACCACTTCTAGATCGGTAATGATTTTCGATTAATTTTCACAACTATCCAGGATTTTAAATTATCTTTAGTGTGAAAAGATGCGACATGGCACTCGCGAACTAAATCATTTTTAAATCAATAATTCAAAAATTGTCAAAAAAAATTAAAGTTTATTTCTTACGTACACTGATTGTGAGAGAAATATTTAGTATAAACAACCATGATTTTGTTGATATGTGAATTATCAAGATTTTATTATGTTTTAATTTATAAATTCAATTGTTCTTAAAATTTTGTTATCAAATCAAATTTTTATTAGAACAATGCAATTTTTAAATTAAAACATCACAAAATTTTGGTAATTTATATGGCACACACAATTGTAATTGTAATTGTTCGTATCAAATATCTTTCTCAGTGCATTTCTCAGGTCTTACAGATCTATATCATCCTAATAAATTTTTTTTTCGTACACGAAAAGAATGATTTTGCCGAAGGGTTTAAAATATTGCTGAATACAAATCTAAAAATAATTATGTTAAAAAATATGTTGGAAAGCAAAAAATGATGAGCAATATTGCAAAAATTGTTGATATTCTTTATTAATAATGTTTTAACGCGTTCGGAATCTTTTTTTAAGTAAATATAAATTATTATCAATGATTCGTATAAAAAAAATTCTAAATCCATAAATTTTCTATAGAAATATTTTACGTATACACATAGCAGAAATATATGCAAGTGTGATCTTCATGATCATCATTTTTCGATATGCAACCGACTAACTGCATATGTATCCATATATGCGATTGACAGTGGTTTACGGTAAGGCGCGTAGCTGCATAAAGCGTAAATTGTAATTGCGGCTAATGACAGTTTAAAATATTTTTAACATGGGCGTAATGGCCGTTTTGCCGAGGGACACGACTGGTTTCGCCACAGCGTTTATGCCGGGGCGTAAAGATTCTGAGAAGAAAATAATGGCATTCTCCACAGGAATCTCCGTTTGCCTTCGGCCTCGGTTATGCGGCCGTGTCACGACACAGGAATGTATTGAATTTCCAAATTTGGGAACACTCCTGCCCCACGATCCGTGCCATGGCTTCGGTCACGCGTGTATACGCATGTACGTTACAATACGCGACATACTCTCGCATTCATTCGAGCGTAACCCGCGAGAGTGTTTGCGTCGCGAAACACGCGTTCAACGCTTCGACTTAAAATAGCGCGACATATTTAACAAATAAGATATTTCTTTAAATGCATATCGAATATCAGGGTACGTAGATTCGAAAATGGATACGAATAAATCTTTCGTGATCCGTGAACAAGTTTCATCACATGAAACACACAATCTTGACGTTAAATAATGCGTGTGTTGATAAAATGCGATATCTCCTTGAATATATATTAAAGAGTCAGCTATCGAAATTTCTTTTCGAAAGTACGAAATGTAAAAAGCGTATAAAAATAAGTTTCATGTAGAAAAAAACTTTAAATGTGATAGATTTAAACAATGAAAAAATCATGTTGCGCTGTACATAATACATTTAATTTTACTACGCAATTTCATTTTCTTTTTGATTGCGGAAAAATTGCAATGCAGCATCAATCGAAATAAAATACCCATAAAATACCTGCGGATGCAGGTAAATAGATAGTCTTACAATTCTAAAAATTAAGTTAATTCTAGTTAAAAGTACATTACAAGTATAATAAATTCATTCAAGTGATTATTACTTTACTACAAAGTAAATTTGGTGCTAAGGCAAAAAACTCTTACTCGCTAAAGTAAATTCTATTAAAATGTATAATAATTAAGAAATATTTCATAAAATTTACTTTACGAAATGTACAAAATATAGTATAGCTATGCAAAATCATTTACCAGAAAAGTAAATTTTACATAAGGGGACCTATTCCTATATATATAGGCCTACCAAAATTTCATAAAATTTTCTAGAATTTTAATATATTGTTTTACATTATTTTCTCCGTATATAAATGTATCTACGTACATCAAGAAATTGAAAAGAATACTAATCTGATGACAAAGTTTAATGTCTCCGAAATCATCGGATGTGCTTTGATTACTTACATCATAAAATATCTGCAACATAAAAATTTAAGCGTCTCTCACATATGCGCGTGCAACAAGTCGCAAGCACGTGTTTGCTAGCATGTTTTCTCCAATCCCTTCTTTTCCTTGTTGAGAAACGTCCGGAAGACCAGATCTGCCTGTACATAATCCAAAAATATTTGGCAGCGAAATCCTTTCGAGCTCATGCAAGCTAGATTTACGTCATGATTTACGTACGAGAAACGTATTATAGTAGAATGGCGCTTAGCGCAGCTTTAGAATTATTTAGAAATAGAGGAGGAGAGAGGAGAGAGAGAGAGGGAAAAAGGCCAAAAACAAAATGTAAGGCAGATGCTATAATTTTGCCATATCATCTGCCGCTCATAATATAGCAAGCGTTTCGCTATGAAATTATAGTCACGTTCTTAAGAAATAAAGAGATGATCAGAGAGTCAATTATATGCAAATTCCATAATATTTAATTAATAATTATCCTCGATACAATCCTATACACATTGACTGTCATTTGAAAGTGTTGAATTGGGATCCACAATATTGTTATGATTAACTGCATGTATTCGGGCCTTTTTAATTATCTAAATTTATTATCTAAATTGCATTGATGTTATTTCAAATATTTAGCAAAATAATTTCTATGCAAGAAGTGCAATCTAACTCTGAAGAAATTATTACTGAGA
Organism: Atta colombica; assembly: GCF_001594045.1. Classification (NCBI taxonomy): domain Eukaryota; kingdom Metazoa; phylum Arthropoda; class Insecta; order Hymenoptera; family Formicidae; genus Atta; species Atta colombica. The sequence continues at coordinate 653,316 of NW_017259230.1, read as the reverse complement.
ATCTTCGTATGCTCGATTTTAAAAATAAATTATATTTGACATAATAAGAAATTAGAAATATTACAAATTCAAATATGTTGCGTTTACTACAACTTACGCTAATTAAAATATAATCGTGATAATATACAAATTTGTGTGTAAGCAGCATAATTCCTTTCATCGTATCTTAAACGCTCAACGCGTTAAATTGTCGCACTAACGTGTAACGGTATAATGCAATTTATATAAATAATACAGCGATACACGGCGTGTGTAATAACGTGTATCGAATTACCAACGTTCGCGCGGCAATTATGGTGTATATTGCCTGAGAATTTATTTGGTAGGTGCAGAAGCAAAGGTGATAAAGAAAAAGACAGTATAATATACGTTGCGAATAATAGATATGATAAACGCTTAGATCTGCTACCAGCTACCGAATGGAATGCGAAGGGCGGTGCAGAGTGTGAACGATGGAAGGAAGGAGACAGAGGAAGAAGGAAAAAAGAAATCTCTTTCTCACTCTTTCTAAACGCAGAGGCAGACAGATGCGACGCAATAGGACGCATGCGTGCATCTAGTGCATACGTACATATGCGTACCTTGCATGCGTGCGTGCTATGCACTCTCAGTTAAAGAGAGACCGAGCGAGCCTAGAGAAGGAGAGGGAAGAGAGATACATTTCAGAGAACGAAATTTCGAGATTTCGACGAACGGAAGGTGATACACGGAATCGCAGCGGCTCCGCGCCGTGCGTGTCGCTCGCGTTTCAAACACAAAAACAGAAACGGGATTAATTCCAAGTACGTATTACGTACGGATTCCTCTCCTCCCTTTAAACGGTTAGGAACAGTGGAATTTTCTTTTCTATAATTTTCGTCGTTAACGCAGCGTGCGATCTTGAAATACTCCGTAATCAGATATTTTATCTGATTCATGGATCGCTTACGCGCGATCGCGAATTGTCGATGGCCATCGATGAGATTCAGAATCGGTTACTGAATCTTAGAGATGAACAAACTCGCGAGCTATGCACACATAAATAATAGATCTTCGTTCTTTTTGCAGTTATACACGAAAGAAATATAGCATCGATATTCATAAATTCGTTCTTATTTCAAAACAGTCTTAAGTAATATCTAATACGATCTTCTAATAGATTCGACATTTTAAGATTGTACTTAGGACAGTTTTAAAGAATCGATTATGAATATCGATCTCAAAATTTAAATATCTGAAAATAATTTTATTGGATTATCAAAATAATTACATAGGATTTAGAATGTCAAAATTTTTTGCGATGCTACTTCAGTTTCATCGTACTTCAGTTTCTTATATAATTATTTTGATGGTCCACAAAATTATTTATATCTAGCTACTTCTACAAAATTATTCATTTTTTTCCGTGTAAAATAACGCTTATATGTATCTGAATAAAATACAACACTCGTTACAGATTATTCGTTCTCCTCTTCGATATTACGCCAGATAATTGAAAATAAACAATACTCTCTTGCCGACACTAATGTCAGATCAACAATATTATCAACAAGAAACGTATCAATGTAACAATCAAGAATTCCTTAAAAAATGTCAATAATATTTTGTAATTATACGCGTAGATAATTTATTGTTTCCTTCATTTAGTGTATATCAATTTAGTGAGACTTTTAAATGTGCGCAATTTTTATAAAAGTTCATTGACAAAATGAAACCGGACCAAACTGTTCTCTCGTACGTGGGTAACAGTCCTCGTGATACGAAAAATCGAAAGAGTAATACCCCCGCGCCGGGCAAAGGATGTACTGAAAGCGGGCGGGAGTCTATTTTTAGGTACAGGTCGGTTGCAGGTACGTTATATACCGGTTGGCCCCGTAAGACGGTGCACTTACACAACAGCCCACGGCTACATATACTTGTATGGATCAAAAATCTGCATTCGCGAATCGATATACGGATTTTTGATCTATACATCGCATGACGCAAAATGGAAAAAACGGTTTTGCTAAGTTTTTTTTAGTTAGATATAGATAAAAAAAAATAATTTTGTTGGACCATTTAAATAATTATGTAGAACGCTTAAACATTGTGAAAATGTTACAAAAAATTTAACAGTCTAATTTCTAGCGATCAGTTTAAACATCCTGTATAATTATTTTGATGGTCCAAACAAAATTATTTTCAGATTTGTATGTCTAGTTAAATTTTTAGATATTTCAGCAAAATCTTTCTTTTCGTATGATTGCTCTCTATTTTGTTGTTTAAAAATATTACAACTATTGACTGTTTTGGTAAAATTTGACAATGGATTCGGTTGACAATCTAATTGCGGACAAACAAATTTTCTTACGTTATTTAAGCATAATCTCGGGCATAAATAAAAACACAAGCTTTCTTTTCACGAAAAAAAATGATTTTGTTAAGTATTTAAATTGATCGATAAAGTGATCAAGCATATAGATAAAATTTTATAGATTAAAAGTTGTTACAAATTAATAAATCAATTAACATAATTGTTGCCTAATTTCCAAACAAAATTTTATAATTTTCCTTGCCTTTCAATAATATTTCAAACTTTTTTATATTTTCGTCCCGGTTTGGAAACCGTTAAATGTTTTATTAAGAAATCAATTTAATGTAGCAATGTAAATTACTATCAATATTGATGATACTGTTAACATTTTTAATTGTTAAGTTGTAGTATTCCAAAGCTGCGTGATGTTCGCATATTAATCTTCTTTAAAATCAAGAATTTTAATTTTCCAGAAACATGATTACATTCTTCATTTCATTTTGCATTTTTATCGCATTTTAACGTCTTCCGTATATTAATATATCAATTGTTGTTGGCAAATCGGCGAATGCAGACGGAATTGCATCGTTTCGATAAAGCGAGAAGCGAAGGTTCAATCTTAGCTTCGACTCTTTCTCGGTGCAATTGGAAAGTCTTGACGCTGGATCCTTTCCACCGTGCCAGACATTCCTTCGAGAAGATCAGGCGATCGCTCGTAATCGTGTAAAAGGATCGCGCTGTTTACAGATGCATCGCGCTGCTTCGAGCCAGACACTCAGCGTTTGGATAAAAAGTTTGGATAAAAAGCTTGACATTTTTACGTCGTCTACGACGATCCTTTCGGCCACAGAGGTATACGTTTCGTCGGGCGTACATTTTGCGGCGTCACCCCATCGGCCCGCGCACTTTTACGAGGTAGCAATCGTAAATCATACTTTTTTTCACGCCACGAAACGACAGCTTACAAATTGGCGAACAAAACGAGTTCATTCCGGGATGGCTTAGGTGGTTTAGCCAAGGGAAAGGGTAGCCCGCATTTAACGCAAATTGATGTCTCCTTTTATTTATGCCAATTACCGTCGTCCCCAAAAAATGTAATCTTATCGCCAAATCTTATCTTACATCGTGTTTATTATGTTATATAACTATTGATTATAACCATAAAATTTTGTATATATAATTAGATTTTATTAAAAACTCGAAATATAAGTATCCACCTTGCAAGCTAAGTTTTAAGAAATCACTTTGGAGGAGTCATTTTTTAAGGAGTCTTCACAACTGCTTTGCTTTTGCTTGCATTTTTTTGTATCGTATTATACATATGTGTATATATATATATATATGATTTTTTCCAAAATGAATGTATTAAAAAATGAGCTACAAAAATGATGTATCAGCAGCATTATTTTAATTAAAAATAATTTTATTAATTCGATAACTTTGCTAATGAAACAAATATACTCTTTTTCAATAAAATTTTATTCCTTTCATCAATCCTGTTATTAAATCAACAAAATTATTTTCAATTAATTTAATATTGATGATACATTTTTTTTCACTGAAACAGTTTTGCAGTTTTAGCGCTTTGATTTTTTAATGCCATGATCACCGATAATCGACGATGCTGTTGCAATACTGATACTCATTAGAACAAATCAAATTAAAAATGATTGTACAACTACGCGTTGTTTAATTTCGATAAAAGAAGATCAATTATAAATTAATATGACAATGGAATGCACGAGTGTTTTGAATTTGAACGAACCATACGCGATATATTCTCATTATCCACAACATACGCTCTTGAACGAGGCAAAATTATGCGCGTCTGCATAACTCGGCCGAGGAGACTTTAGTCGGACTTTCGCAAAGTTAAACCGCGTTCTTAATGCGCGATCAAAGGCGCCTCGTTTCGATCTTGCGATGCAAGCAACAGCAGCAACAGCAGCAACAGCAGCATGGCAGCCAAGGTTCGCACCGAGATCTGCCGCAGCAACGTTTCGATTTCCGCGCGGCCGCGAGACGAGAGTCCAGGCCGCGCCGAGCCTGCCTGATCGCCAGATTTCTCGTGTTTTTCAGTCAGGCGAGAGAGCGCGCACCGCCGCGGCCCTGGCGGATGGAATGCGGGCGCGGCGAGTCCCGGCGAGTCCGGCGCGTTGCGCGCCGTGTGTATGGTGGCATGGTATGGCATCGTATGGATATATACGCGTACTCGCGCGGATACGACTTAAGCGACGTTCATACGGGGCGGTGCCAACCGACCGACCAATGTCCGTTCCTACCAATGTAGATTAACTAGCTTCAGTCTCGATTCAATTTCTTATTCTTATGCTCATCTTTCTACCAATGTATAGTTTAATTTTAATCTCGATTCAACTTACTCTTCAGTTTTTTTCTATTTAGTAGGAAAAAGATTCGAAGATTGAATCAAGATTAAAGTCAGTCTACATTGGTAGAAACGAGCGTAACTCTTCATCTTTTTCTAGTTCTAAGGATAAAAAAAAGATGAAAACAGTAAGTTGAATTAAGATTAAAGTTAATCTACGTTGATAAAGATGGGTATTGAAATTAGAAAAAGATGAAAAATTAGTGGAAGCAAGATTGAATTGAAATACATTGATATGGAAAGGGATACGAGAATTTGAAAAGAATACAGAGTACATTAAACGGAGATTAAAGTTAATAGATTATCTATATGATAGAAATTCCTTAAAGTTAATCTATATGATAGATTATCTATATGATAGAAATTCCTTAAAGTTAATCTATATGAGAGCGCAATTTCTTCGTGCATTTATTAGCTATAGGATTACCATATCAAGAAGAATCACAAGAGAGGTTATGCATGTGTGTGTGTGTGTGTGTGTGTGTGTGTGTGTGTGTGTGTGTGTGTGTGTG
>NW_017259230.1:625547-648046 GCF_001594045.1 Atta colombica | reverse complement strand
GGTTATGTGTGTGTGTGTGTGTGTGTGTGTGTGTGTGTGTGTGTGTGTGTGTGTGTGTGTGTGTGTGTGTGTGTGTGTGTGTGTGTGTGTGTACTTTTTAAACAAAGATGACGATCCAAGGACAGAGAAGAGGCTATACTTTTTTATGGGTTAAATTTTATTAATAGATAATTAATACAATAAAATTTCTAGAAAATAATTTTTATTGACAATTCTTATTCATGTAATTTTATAAATGTAAAATTTTAATTAAAGAAATTTTTCCTTAAAAAGAGTATGGTGAGTAATCTTATTACCAGCTACAAACATTATTTCGAGTTTTAGAATAGTATTCTTAATCGATTCTTATATTTAAGATTGTCTTAATACAGTCATAACACAGAACCGAATTAGCATCTTAAGACATTACTTAAGACGGTTAAAATAAGAACGAACTATGAATATCAGTCTTATATCCGATTAATCTATTTTACCAATGTATTAACTTTAATTTTAGTTCAATTTATCCTCCGTCTTTTTCTAGTTCTAAGAATTAAATTGTATTATCTACGAATTAATTAATTAATTAAACTGCATGAAATTACAGTTAATTTACACTGCTAGAAACTGGTATCAGAGTTTCTTTAAACCGATTTAAAAACTCGCATTTTAAGACAAAACGTACGTAAAAATTATATTTGATGACAAGGAAGTGCATTTTGAGTAAATAGTTTCAACGAGTTTAGATAAAATAATCGGCAGATAAAATATTTCTCAAGTAGTCATAGTTCTTGTTATTTGGAAGTACAGATAATACAATAATGAGACTATTATATGCTATTTAATATTTACAACGGTAAAATTTGTAAGTTCTTTTACTGTTGTATTCATTTACACTTATCTCGTTATATTGCTTTGCATTAAAAAAGATAAATGCAATAAAAAAGGAATTCTCATTCCTATAATAATTTAAAAAATTTTAATGCAAAGCTTAGATTTATGATACGTTCATACCATTATTATTCGATCTACGTCTATATCACACATATAGACTTTCATGGATAGGCAATGGAATTGTATGCCTCGTGACGAATCACATATAGATGCAGTAAAATTACACGGAGAATTTGTAAATTTGCGCGAATCTATTTCAATGACGTAATAAACGCAAAGAAGGAACACGCATCTGGAATTCTCATAAATGAGGAATGCCGCTGCGACTATCGATTAAAAAATTGATAACAGTATCTGGGGACAGAATACTCTTTTTTAATGATAAGCAGCTTTGCACTAATCCACAATTAATTTAGTGCACAGATTTTTCTAGGACATTATCGTTGAAATGATAACGCGCAATCATCCAATGCTGAGACTATTCGTTATCCTTCATAAGTGAAAAATCTATATCGTTATCGGTTTAAAAAAATGTCCCATAGATGTTGAAACATCTGACAAAATTCCTGTAATAATTTCATCAAATGAACAACTTAATGTTGTAAGTTTTTCTAGAAATAATTTTTTGCACGTGATATGCAAAATTTAATAATTGATTTAATGACTGTAATAGATTTTTTACTTTTTTGAGTGCAAATTTTAAAGTATTGTTTATTCTTTCTATTTTTTGCAAGGTTCGATCATATTTCAAATAAATTTATTTAAAATATATATTTTAAATAAAGGAGAAATTAGAAAGTTATTTAGTATTTATAATTTTAAACAACTTCTTCTGACCTATTTCTTATTCGATATTTTAAATAAGTTATATAATTTTTAAAACTTATTTTATATTTTTTATTTCGAATAAGTCATCACTCTTTTATCGATTTGATATTTTAAATAATTGAACAATTTTCTGAAACCTATTTTTTATTTAAAATAAAAAAGCGAGCTATTTTGATATTTTAAATAAAAGTTATTATATATTTTAAATAAATAAAATGCATTCCAGAGTTCTATTTGACTATTTCTTATTTTATATTTTTAATAATTTCTTGCGTAAATTCTTTCTTATTTAATATTTTACATAAATTTTTGGAATCTATTTTATATTTATTATTTCGAACAAATTGTCACTCTTTTATAGACTTTTATGATTTTATATTTAAAATAAATTCTAGAATTTATTTTATATTTTTTATATTTTAAATAAGTCGTATCAGTTATTTTATCGAGCCTGATTTTTTGTAAATTTTGTCCAAGATCCAAGAAGATTGTCCAACGCATCAAGAGATTTTCGATTCTCCGTATGCGTAAGGATCGATGATATATCGCGATTATTACTTTCTAAATTCTTTGAAGTAGAATATATTTCACTCTAAAGAGTGAAAATCGAGTCAATCTTCAAAAAGAGTGGCTCAATATTTTCAATCTTTAAGACCGATATTTATAGTTCATTTTTATATTTAAGACTGTTTTAAATACAATCTTAAAATGTTATAAATCAATTGAGAAGCAGACTTTCAAAATGCGTTTTGTCCAAAGTTTGTAATTTATAAACAGAAAACGAAAAAGAAAAAACTCCGCACGCGAGAAAATTATGCACTTTACAGAAAATAATAATATGCCAATCAGTATGATGTGAAATATTAAACCAAATTGCTAAACAATTGCTAAATGTTAAACAAATGCATTTTGTTTGTCTCTAGTTAAAAACCATAATACACTTCGAAATGTCTATACCTTTTTAACATATAAATGAACGATGAAAAAATGCTTCCTAACATCTCAGTGTAGCTTATGAGTCTTTCAACACTGAACTTTCAACATTATGCCATCTCTAACCAAAGAATGAAATTTTAGACAAAATGCATTTTGAAAGTCCTCAATTAAAAAAACTGTGTTAATATCTCAAGATACAATGATTTTGAAATAAGAACTAACTATAGATACTGACTGAAAGTGAGATTTCTTCAAAATTCACTCTAAAAGTTTTAAAGAGTACTTATTAGAAGCCCGATTTCACATAAATGTAAGATTAATTTTAATCTTGGTTTAACTTATTATTGATAATTATCTATCGATATCTTTTTCTAATTCTTAGTTAAATCGAGATTATAAAGTTAATCTTATATTTGCGAAATCGCAATTAGATAATTAGGAAAAAGAGTGACGTAATTGCGATTAAACGCAAGTTCTAGATTAGAAGATTCTGCCTGTTAAATTAGTTATCAATTTCTCTCGCGATTGGCGTACGTGTCTATGTGCAACTATGCAGCCTCGATACCTCGAGAATGCGATATAGGTGCACGTGTGTACGTGTACGTACGCGTATGCATACTTTATCATTTCAGCAATGTTCACACACGATGCCGAGTGTGATGTCTAGCTGTCAGTTCGCCCGTCAACGCGAACGAAAAAAAAAATCGTTATAAAAAATATTATTCGCGATATCTTCCTTTAAAAAAAAAAAAAAAAAAAAAAAAAATCCGTCGAGTGAGAGCTCGCTTGCGAAAAATATGCGAATACGAAGGCGCGTTCACACGGAGCGGCGATTTGCGAAGCACGCGAGCTATGCGCGCGAACGTATACAGGATGTCTAGGAAGTCGCGCACTTTCTCTGCACGACAGGCGTTAGATATGCCAGATTGGCAACCGCGATATTACTATTCCTGTATGTTATCCACGCGTCAATAGTCTTTTCATTCGCGCCGTAAGCTAATTGCCAGCTAGGTTTCCATGAATTAAATTTTAAGAAAATTCGTGAGATAAGTGATAATATTTATAAGTCTATTTGCGCTTGAAATCTTCAAAAATGAAATAAATATATACTGAAATGTCGAAGAAAAAGAAAGATACTGAATGCAAAAACAAGAATCGAGAACTGACTTGATGACCGGTATATTCATAGTCGTTTTTTAAGGCTGTACAGACTTTCGCATAATAAAAAAATCAATCAATCAGAATCCTTTCTTTCCTTCTATTTCAAAAAAGGAACTTTCATTGATTGATTCTTTTATGCACTATTCGTTATACAAAAGTTTGTGCTGCGGTCTTTATATTGTCTTAAGTACAATTTTAAGATATCACCTGAATCAGAGGCTGGTATTCATAGTCGAGTCTTATTTCAAGATCGTCTTAAGTAATGTTTTAAGATACTAATGCAGCCTTCTGATTGATTCGTGACTTCTTAAGACATATTTAAAACGGTGTTGAATAAGATCTGACTATGAATACCGGCCAGAGAGCCGTATTTGCATCTTAAGACATTACTTGAAATCTTGTTAAAGTAAGAACCGATTATGTCTCATGTATAAGTAAATTTTACATCTTTCCTTGGTAAAACTATATGGTTCATTTCATTCGCGATCGAGGATATCGAATAACTAAATTGAATGCGAAACCGGCTGCTAACGGAATGTCAAACGACCTGTCGAAGCTTCGATGAAGAAAAATCCGCCGTTATCCGACGTAGAATCTATGGAGAAAGCGCGGCGTGCAGCTCGTGCGATACACCCCGTATACACGCATTCCCGCGGAATCGCGTATCCTCGCGGTCTCGTGCGCAGCGAGTACGGGAGGGGAGACATAGTCGTGATGCTCGAACGCATGCACACTTACGCCAATGTGCACGCGATTGCACGCGATCTTCTCTTGCGCGCGCGCTCTGACGTGCAAGACGTCGCGAAAGACAGAAGACATTGGTGGAACCAATGTAATGCATGGTCTACAATGGGCAGTAACAAATAGTTGATTAAGGAATAGGCGTAGAAATCGACCAATCATAGTTGAATGTGAGAAAAATAATCAACTATGATTGGTCGATTTCTACATTTACTCCTTAATCCATTACTGCTATTGCCCATTGTAGATCATAAGAGATGCATAAGAGATTAAGGAGGATATTTAAAAAAGGCCGATTTTTGCCCAAAAAAAGCAAATAGGAATAGTGCTTTTTTATACATTTTGAGGGATGTCACCCTCAAATCCTCATCCTAAAATAACTTTTCCCTGATTTCCAGACAAAATTTCATGATTTTTTTCTGACTTTCAATAATATTTTAAGATTTTTTTTATATTTTCGTCCTGATTTGGAAACTGTTAAATATTTTGTTGAGTAATTAATTTAACATAATGTATTTAGTGTTATTATTATTATTAATATTGCTGAGTGCTGACCTACTTACATTTAATGTTAAGTTGATAATATTCTAAAATTGTCGACTAATACAATGTGATGTACGTATATTAAATTTCTTTAAAGTTAAGAATTTTTATTTTTATTTTTATTTTACTTCTTTCCTTCATTTCCATATGATTGTTTTCAATTCTTTTCTCTAATTTCTAGTTTCAAGTAGCAACCTCTGGATTTTGACTCTCTGAATATAATAATATTAATGAAAAATTTGGAATTTAGGGAACATCTCGAAAAATTGAGTACAATAAAAATTGAATACAATATAGCGTATTCAATTAAATTTCAATATTCTTATTTTTTTGTTCTCCAAATGCCACAAACTTTTTAATAACTTTTTTAATAACTAACGTATATACAAGATCAAAATCTACAAAAAAAACATTCTTTTTATTTACACTTTTTTATAGATAGAAATCGGTCCCTCTTTAACGTCTTCCTTTAATCTCAACTCAATTTACTCTTTATCTTTTTCTAATTTTAAGAATTTAGATAAAGATAAACGGTAAATTAAATCAAGATTAAAGTTAATCTTATATAATAGAATTAGGTCTAAAAATTTTAGTCTTCGTTCAATTAGTCATCTTTTTCATCTTGTTCATCTTTTTCTAGTTCCAAAAGTTAAAAAAAGATGAAGAGCGAGTTGAACCGAGACTAAAATTAATTTGATTGACAGACACGAACGTTAGACACAGAAACATTAAAAACTGGACTCTTTTTGATGAGCCGTAAAACTTCATTAATTTAAAATTTGATATATTCTTATTTAAGAATTGCCATAGAAATATAATCTTCTAGAAATTTCATTCTATTAAATACCTACCTATTGCTTAATAAATAAAAGAATAATGTCACCTCCTTCTGGATCATGTTTCTTTGAAAAGTATAGACATACTCGTATATATTCTTTTCTTGTGATTCAGTTACGGTAACTCTAAACACGAGGGATCGGCGCGGCGACCTGTTGCCGAAAATTTATTTCATTTGATTATTTCTGATCATATTCATATAGAAAGAAAAGAAGAGTTCCTCTTTTTCTCTTACGTACCTATCTCGTGGATCGATCCACGTAGTCTTCCGCGTGTTGTGATCGATGAAGTACACCTTCCCGTCGAAGTCATGGGCGACATCCCAACCGTCCGGAAGCGGTATCTCCCCATTCCGTCTCCTGGGCATATTTCACTGCGCTCTAAATCCATCCAAAACCCCTCTCTCTCTCTCTCTATCGTCGTGCGGTGGCGGTCGACGGGCGCATATCTGTGCGCGCGGGCGCGAGCGCGGATGCGGGCGCACGCTTCTCCGGCCGCATATACGGCACGCGGGCACGCTCGCACGACGACGTCGGTCGCGACGTGACGGTGAGCGAATGGGACAGGTAAACGCGGAGCGTAAGATGGAGAGAGAAGAGGAGGGGTAAGGATAGAGAAGGAACGAGAGGACGGCCGACCCGGCCGTAGAAGGGCAGGTGAACGGGGAAGAGGGAAGGGAGGGGATCGAGCGAGACGGCGAACGGCGGCGGCTCCGCTACAGCGACGAGGACGGATGAAATGTATTGTACACACACTGAGGGAACACAGAAGCGTGATCAGGAGCGTACACTCGCATATGTGTACGCGCTTTTCTCTCTCTTTCTCTCTCTCTTTCTGTCTCTTTCTTTCTGACTCGCGCGCACTACTCCGCCATCATGAATACCTCATTATTATGAGCGGAGTGACGTCAGAGTCCCCGCCTTTCAGATTCCTCTCGAGCGGAATTCCACCGTTAACACAGCCAGCCGCCGAGGAGCAGCCCGAGGCGGCGAGCGACGGTGACGGCGACGGTGTCGTAGTGTTGCCCTCGCACGGGTGCATCGATCAGGTGCACTTGGCGTACCACCACCACCACCATCACCAATCACCGGCAACGATATTTCACCTTCTTCTTTATTTATTTTTTATGTATTTATTTATTTACTTTCTTCCCTCGTTCCTCTCTCGACACACTCACGACACACGAATCTCTTTTTCGTGCCGCGCCGCACAGTCTCCCGATTCTCGAATTTTGCGGCACGATCTTCCCGCTCGTTCCTTCAAAACTCTCTTTTAAACACAACAAAGGAAAATTAAGGAAAACAAACAAAACAGAACACCTTATGTCAAAATTTCCCGGACACTACTCGTGTTATCCGTCACACGAACGACGAATGAAATGACTGCGACGACGAAGACACGTTGTATCGTCACACGTTTTTCACCCCTCCGGATAGTATTGGAGCATCCTTCCTCCTATCCCTTCCCTTCGGAGTGACACCGACACCTTCAAGGTCCAACCGTTCGCAGTGTTCGCACTGAACGGCACGCGCTCGAGTCAGCAACTGGCGCGCTACACGCACCGGTAATCGACAATCGACAGTCGTAATCGTCCGATAACCTGACTGACGCGGGGATTCGCAACAGACTCGACAGCCGCGAACACTATAGCGACGTCGTGACTGCAACTGTGGATCTGCTGCTGTCTGTATTCTGTGGTCGGTGACGGCGACGACGACGACGACGAAGAAAACGGTGGCGGAGGCGGAACGGCCCGCGACCCGTTTCGAGCGACGCGCGTTCAGCGCCGGCTCCGTACACCACCGTACACCAGCGGTGAACCACGTTTCACCGTGTTCTCTTTTCCTCCTTGCATTAGCCGCCGCTGTAATGCTAATGCCGAGCAGCGGATCTTGACGTTTTTCGCACGCAGGAATGTGGGAACTCGACGTTGCCCTCGCTCTCGGCGCGTAAGAGAGAGGAATCTCCCTCTCTCTCTCTCTCTCTCTCTCTTTCTCTCTCTTTCTCTCTCTTTTACCGTTTTTTTGCCCTTTTTCTTTCCCTCTTGCAAGTCGTACTCTCGCGTTCCCGTTTGACTTGGCACTCGCGATCGACGACGACGATGGCGAGGATGATACCACGAACTGTCCGCTGCTATAATCTCCGGTCGGATCGGTGAAACAGAGACGAGTCTCTTACCTTTCGTATCTTCACAATCTGGGAATAACTTCTCGTTTTCTGCGCACGATATTCCCCAAGTTTTTCACGTTTCGTACACGGACAATTTTCTCGTTTCCGACGATATTACCACCTCACGTCACAGCTACGAGCATGCCGAGTGTTTGAGACATGCCACTGGACGTTCATGCCGTGCGCGCTGCCTGGCAATACCTCCTCTCTCTCTCTCTCTCTCTCTCTCTTACTCACTCACTCACTCACTCACTCATTCACTCACTCACTCACTCAGTCACTCGTCTTTCTCTTTCTCCCGCTCGCGTTCTATCTCTTCCCGCCTCCCTCTACTACCCTTTCATCCGTATTCATCGCAAAGAACATAGCTGTCTCCCACCAGCGTGTCGTGACGTGTTGTCTTAACTCGTCCAACTCGTGACGTCCGTCTTCGTCGCTCACTCGATCGTCCCTTCCACCCGCACCGATTTCTCGACCGCATAGCTATCCTCGTCGCTCTCGTACTGGTGCCAATTGTGCTGTCTCCTTTCAAACTCTGCCGGTAGTTCTTTCGTATGTGTCGGCTGATCACCATGCGCGCGCGCGCAAATATGTCTCGCATATTTGCCGCTACGTCGCAAAAATGGCACCACCATACAATACACCGTGGATGCAGGTGCACTCTGATTAGATTCGTTGCGTTGATTAAAATTTTTAAAAATTTTTGTACTTGAAATCAGATAAAAATATGTATTCGTATTATGAAAAGAGAGAAAGCGAAGATACCGAGTGCAAAAAGTGCAAGCAACGCGAACAGATCTATTAGTTGCGGTCGATTTGGACGTTTACGTGCTTTAAGCGCTTGTAATCATCATTCTGTCTTTATCGTTCATTGGACGTAAAATAAAAATAGAAGTATTGAAAAGTGCTGAAAGCGTACAAATTGATCGCAGCCATTGTTTCAAGCAAATGCATGGGAGAAATTGTAGATACATTTAGCTGCGTTCGCTTTGATGCTCACAGCGCTTGTGAGAAATATATCTATTATTCTTGTTTAATATTTAATAAACAAAACTAAAGCGTTGTGAGCCACCAAAACGAGTCTTGATGAGATATGCACAGAGTTGGATAGTAACTAGTTAAAATGTTAAAAGTTAATAACTTTTAACTTAACTTAATTAATTTTAAATGCATTAAATTTTAATTTAACTAAATTACTTTTAAACATTAACTTTTTAACTTTTTTTTTAAATTAAAAAATTTTTTATCTCTTTTAATATCTTAGAAAAATAATAAGATATAATAAGACTAAGGGCGTATAATCTAAATTCATATTTTAAGACCATCTTAAGTAATTTCTTAAGATGCTAATATAGCTCTCTGATTGATTTATATAGTAATGCCTTATGCTTATAAGTCTTAGTCCGGATCTACAATAGGTATTTTAAGCTTTAAGTCATAAGAAATTGACTAATTACACTCAAATATTCTTCTCGCATTCGATTGTAATTGATCAATTTCTTATGGCTTAAGATTACTTATTAAAAAGTAATCACTGATCTTGTATCTTCTTTATATGCTGGCTGTTTTTTAAAGTTATATAACTTGTATAGTTATATCGTTATGTGTTATATACTTATATCACATATAAATAAAATAATTAAAAATTTAATTTACTTAATAATCTATATTGTTATTTAATCTCATTTTAAGAAAAAGTAAGATTATGATCTAAATAATTTTAAAATAATTTTTTTCAAAATTAACTTTTTTTTAACTTAAATTAATTCAATATTGACTTAACTTACGTTAAGTTAATTTTTTATTCCTTCAACTTAACTTTATTAATTTTGTAAAACTATTAACTTTAACTTTATTCATTTAAAAAAAAGTTAATTTTGAAAAAATTAACTTACCGATCCTGAGTTATGCGAAATGAAAAGAGATTTGCAAACTTTTTTCCCTATTTAATGACGATTTCTATTAATATAGAATATTAACTTCAATTTTGACTCAACTTATTTTTTATCTTTTTTTAATTCTAAAGCCTTAAGAAATCAGTTCGAAATCTCGGACAGTAAAAGAATTAACAAATCTACACATTTGAATAATTTGGTCTCATATATAATCAATTATTTGCGTATCATATATAATCATTTATAGCGATTAATTAATACTTTTTTCATTTAAGATTTCTAGAATCGTGGACACAAAGTTTTATATTCGTTTCTATCAATGCTGGTTATTTTTAATCCTGATTCAATTATAATTCTTCTGTTTTTAGTATTAAGAATTAAAAAAGTAAAGAAAAAATTGAACCGAGAAAATTCAATGCATTAATAGAATGGCAGAGATGTGTATATTAATGTATGTAAATTAAACTGAGATTAAAATAGTCTATATTAATTAATAGAAACAATTTTTAACAACATTATTGCCGAATAAGGTCCGAAAATCTTCTTTTAAAAGAAAAATAAAATATCTTTTAATCATCTGTTGATATATTGTAATGACCGTAGAAATCTGTTCTCTTCCTCTGCTAAAAAAAAACGTCATATTTTTGAACGATTGTATGATCGTTCATTACACCTTTTACCTCATATCTCTCTCTCTCTCTCTCTCTCTCTCTCTCTCTTTCTCTCTTTTTCTCTCACTCAATCTCTTCACAATCGCGGACATGCCGTTTGCGTTTCAACTGCCACGCGCACAAGAAAAGTGCAGAGCTGGCATTTAACTTACAAGACTTCGACGGAGTGCAACGGACTGCTCTGGACCGAAACTCGGAGCAAACGAAATCAGACGAGATCTTTTCGCATGCGCAATCGTCACAACGAAGCGAAGAACCACGAAGACGTATTGCGAATGATTACGAATTTAACGTACTTGTCCGATGACTTCGTCGTCTACGACCCACGTGACCGTCACATATAAACACGGACACGCATATATGTGCATGCGTATACGGAATATGATGTGGAGCATATGTTGACGCAAGTTTACGCGTCGACGCTGAAAAAGTTGAATTCTTCGATTCGCGAGTAGGTACTTAAGCATCAAGATCTACCGAACGTGTGCACAGGATTTCTCTTCATCTTTTCCAGGGACAGACCCATTATACATAGAGATGGCGACATCCGAAAGCGACGCCGACTTTGAAAGCGCTGACGAGGAATTGAGTCGGGTCCTCGTTAAGAGAAACATCCGGGCGACAGTTTACCGAACGACAGTTGACTCCGAGTCAGATGATGATACTGAATATGTTCAACGCGCGCCTTGCGATATCACCAACTGGCAGAGCAGATCTGAGACTTTCCGAATGACGCCAGATGTGTTGACTGGTCGAAAGACCTTGGTCGATAATAAGAATGATAAGATAGATAGTAATGTCAAAGTTGAAAGTGATACATGTACTGCCAAATCGATTGATTATGTAGAAAACGCTTCTAACAAACGAGAGACTACATCTTCCCTTGAATCAAGAAAATTCTCATCAACCTCTACGATATCAGTAAAGGGCAAAGAATCTGTGATAGAGAGTAATAAGATCTTGGAATCAGATGTCATGTCTGAAGTAGAAGTTACTGAGTTGGATGACAAGAAAATTTTCCAAACAAGTAAGCAACAACAAGGTACTGCTCGTCAATTGGATACAAAAAAATTAGGAACTAGACTTACAAAAGATAAGATCGATGAACCTTGTGTCAATATAGCTACAGAACTAGAAGATGCAGCCAAGAATTCAAATAAGAAATCCTTACTGTTTCTGGGCAAAAATACAGAATGTAAATCAGAAGAAAAATCAAAAACTCAAATAACAGGTAATCAATTTAGACCATCAAGTGATTTGTCGGAAATAGACATGCCAGAAGAATTAAAGTCAAATAAAAAATTTAAAGAAGTTTTTCAGCCTGAAGGTTGGGAAGGACTTGGAGATGACATCGAGTTGCCTGATGAATTGACAGAAGAGAAATTACAGCCTATGTTACAGAGGCTTTCCTTGGCAGACAAAAAAGATAGCAAAGATGAAGATTCTTTAGGAAGCTGGGGCAGTTGGGGAAATTGGGGTGTAACTTCATTAATCAATACAGCTACCGCAAGTGTATCTACTCTAACTAATCATGTGTCTCAAGGACTTACACTTTTGGAAGGTACAATAGTACAGGATCCTACAGAATTGGAAAGGATAAAGCAGAATGCAGTTCCTGAAACTGATGGTATAATATTTAGTATAAATTCTATATAGCTATTATTTTTATATATTTATAACATTTTATTTTTGCACTGAATATATCAATCATATGAAAATAAACATAACGTATATAATTATATCTTTGCTAATTTATGTTAATAGGTGCACAGTCAGAGATTCAGGAACAAGAAAGTCGATCGTTCAGTTCGTTCGGATTTGGAAATTTGATATCAGGAGTATCTTCAATTACAAAATTGGTTGAATCCACCGGTAGCAAAGTTATGACGGGTGGTTTAGATACGTTGGAGGCTATCGGAAAGAAAACAATGGAGGTATTGCAAGAAGGTGATCCAGGGTTAAAGAAAAAAAGGGCCTTTTTTATGAATGAACCGGAGAAACCAAACTTATCGCAAATTCTCAGAGAAGCGAAGGAAAAAGCTGAAACGGAAGAGAAAACAATCGAGGAGCGCGAATTAGCGAGGAAAGTGCATTACGAGAGTTTGTTCGACGATTATCAGGGACTTGTTCACTTAGAAGCTCTGGAAATGTTATCAAAACAGAGCAATATAAAAATTCAACAATATTTAATTGAGCTAGATACGAACGACTTAACGTCTGTGCAAGAAACATTAGAAGAAATCAAGGAACTTTGTGATTTAGGTGATGAAGATGACGATGAGAATAAAAATGATAAAGATTTGAAAAGCAGATTAAAGAACGCTTGTCACGATCTTGGTGTTGATATTACTTATGAAAAATTATATGATGTAAGAAAATATATATTTATCAAAATCAAAAGACTTCTTTCATCATTATGACGAAAACAATTCTGTATTTTCAGGTTTGGACAGAAACGGAAAATTATCTTGCATCATCCACGCGTACAAAACAGGAAATCTTTCAGAATGCTATATCGACATTGGCACAGTTTACAGCACTCTCCGTAGAGAGATTTCATAAGACGGCAGAATTGTTGTTAGTCAAAGAACGTCGCAGTACAGTGAACGAAGCAGATGCCTTGGTACAACTCACCAATATTCTATCCAATCAGATTAGCTTACTAGCCAATTCATTTTGCGATACATTACATCGATTTGCCGAGACTACGAAAAAATCAGACATCAATGAGAATATAACAACAATTTTCTTAGAAGTAAGTAATTGGTTGAATAATTCAAGTATCATGATGATTGTAATATTAAAAACTCTTTTTTCACACAGGCTGCAAATGCAAATTCATATATTCAAGATGCCTTTAGACTTCTTATTCCTATTCTACAAGTTGGTGCAATCTAATGAATAACTATATTTAAAATATATTTAAAAAACACTTTTATACTTTATATTTAACGGTATCGTCTAGATTAAATACAATTTCCAAGAAGCATAAAGCATAATATTACCTTTTTTCCCGTTTTGTAAACATTGTCCATTTTATCTTTCATTTATTCGAGAAAGGGACCAATATTTATTGTTAATTCCATTAACAATATATTATTTACAGCTTTTAACTGAATGTATTGTTTGCCATTATTAATTTTTGTAGTATTTCGTCATCAAACATAAGATAGTTACAGATATATACATATGATAATACATGTACACATTTACATTGGGATCCATTAGACAGGTTTTAATAGAAAATAATTTTAATGCATCTGTGCACTAGTAATGCGCGCGCGCGCACGCACACACACACACACACACACACACACACACACACACACATAATTACAAAATAACTTAACTTTAAATTTTACTACTTTTATTTAATAATATAAAAGTGTGGTTGATGTGTAAGATACGAAATATCTGTAACATAAGGAACAAGTTCCAATAAAGATTACGCTATGTATATATCGACAACACATGTAAAAAAATGATAAGAATATCACAATGATTAATAATGATCAATATAAAAATACTTTTGCTTTAACACGGTCATTAATGTTAACAATCTGGTAGAGGAGACTTTACAACGTGTGTTGAAGATAACAATTTGTGTGTTATAAAAAAATGGTTCGAAACGAATGATCAATGTTTCCCTCGTTTATTACCAACAGGAGGTTTTTGAAGTTGAAAGTTTGAGCTGGTTCCATTTACTGGCAATGGTGAAGTCAAATTAATTGGCGCGTTAAAATTTAAACTTGCTGTTGGCGGTTTCGTAGATGAGCCTATAGCAATATTAGTAGCAGATGGTACTGGTGTTGAACTTTCCCAAACTGTAACAATATATATATTAACATTGTTACTTTTAATTCACTTGAAAATGCTGTAAAGAAACATAATGTAATAGCTAAAGCCACGGAGTAATATCTCTTTTACCATTAAAAAAGATAAGATAGCGTTCACATATTTTTGAGATGATAATTATATTTCAAAACAGTAATTGTATCATGTTAATACCATTTATTGTTAAATATATAATTGATGTTTTTATATTAATGGACATTTTTGTTACATCTATCACCATAAAAATATTTGTATCTACATTTATAGTTTTTTTTTTTACCCTTAAATTTCCACTTTAAAATCAGTTGAAAAATTGCAAGAGATGTCTATTTTAATCTCTACATATATCCTGCAAAATTTTGTTTGACTCCGTGACGAATGCGACAATATTTTTTGAATAGTATCCATATTTGCAAGCATTACTGCACAACATTGGCAAAGCCGAAAGCACTTAAAGCACACTTATAAAAGGCATTATCGTCTGTTAAGAAAGCATGATTTTGAAATCGAATCTTTTAATAGCATCTCAATGCAAAGTATATAAAAGATCAACAATATTGTAATTATCTATATAAATTAATTAGTTACTTGATAAAAGATTTATATACAGGCAAAGAAGCGCGTTACCCTTTTTCCATCGCGACAATAACAAAAAGAAACTGAAATTAAAAAAATATGAATACCTCAATAATTAAATTACAGCCCCTATTTTTTTTCCTGAAAGGCAAAATTAAAGTCAAATAAGGTAAAAATAAAAAAACGACTGTATCTTTTGTGAAATAATAAGGAAGAAAAGAATAAAAAAAGAGAATAAACAGGCTAAATAATTACACGTTAATTCTATTTAATAATAAACGTCGTTATATGTTAGTAAGTTCTACCTCATAACTAGATCCAGGCAAGACCTGAAGGTAGGAAATCTTTAGGGGGCGGTTAAAATCATCTTTTTTTTAAAGGAATCTTTTACTTAGCATAAGGATAATTAAATTACAAAATGATCAACAATAAGGCTTATTTACCTAAATTTCGTGTTTCATAACTCGCTGGCCGATTTGAGTTTA
The DNA here is from genome assembly GCF_001594045.1 of Atta colombica. Classification (NCBI taxonomy): domain Eukaryota; kingdom Metazoa; phylum Arthropoda; class Insecta; order Hymenoptera; family Formicidae; genus Atta; species Atta colombica. Next base: position 632,497 of record NW_017259230.1, on the reverse strand, counting down.
ATGTCGTCGATGATAAAAAATTTTTATTTCCTGTAAGCATTAAAATGTTTTTCAAAATCTACAATATTATATTCGAAATATTTTGAAATACATGTAAATTACCTGGTCCAAAAGGAGTGGGACCACTTGTGATTTTGCCAATGCTGCTTCGATTAGATTTATTGTTCACCTTGATATTGTCGAAAACATTAGTATTATCTTTCAACAAATATTTCCTGAAATTGAGATACTGTTCCTTCTGTTGTTGTACTTTAGCATGTACACTTTGCAGTCGGCCAGCTACTGCGACTAAAGACTCGTGAAGCTTACTCATGGTCGCTGTCAATTCTAATGACAAAGCAATATATCACTAACAATATCCCTCATTAATCCAAATAAATTTAATGAAAGAATAGATTATACCTTGTGGGGTTAAAGTTCTCGGCGCCATCATAGTTTGTATGTGTTTCTCAGTTGTCTCAATTTGTGATCTGAATAACATCAAATCTTGTTCGAAACTTTCAGCTAATTCCATGAAGAATTGTAGGGGCATATTATTTTCATATTGCAAACCAGCTGGAGTATCATGTGTTCTTTGAGCTATTTCGGCGCTCTGCAATGCTCTAGCAGTGTCTTGCTTCAGCTTATCAGCTGAAGAACGATCTCGTTGTACTGAGCCAGATAACGTGGACAACATTTCCATTAGGGACGCTGTATCTTCCGCACATCGATTTAATGGTCTTGCCGAACCTCTTGCAATATCAGAAGATAGGCCTTTTTGCATTTTTACAAATTCCCTGTAAAGTACAAGTTACTGCACTACATACACACCTGGTATATTAAAATAATTTATTTGTCTGTATATGAGTCAATTATTTTCTATATGATTCATTTTATTGATAATTACTTGAATTTGTCTATAGTTTGCATAAGCTCATTTGGCAATAGATTTTCCTTGGCTGCTGTTGAACTACTATTTCCTTGAGAAAGACCCTTATTATTAACAGAAACATCTAAACCACCAAGTCCTTTACTGGTAGTTGTAGTAGTAAGAACAGTCGTTGGCTTTGAACCCAATAAAGTGCTTCCAGTTCCAGATCCGAATAAGGGAGCTGCATATAATTTGTGATAATTGATCATAATAAAAAACTTATATTAGAATAATAGTTAATTAACAAGTATATATATTTTTCTGGCTTTAAGAATAAACCATAAACCAATCAAAATGTCAATAACAGTCACAATGGTTATCAGTATCAAAATCAACACTATAACTGTATGACACAGTAAATGCAAAAAGATGGATAATATAGTCTAATAGATAAATAAGAATAATAGAGTATAAAGTATACATACTGTTGGTAGTAGCTGTACCAAAAGTTAAACTTCCTGTTGCTGTTGTATTAGATGTAGCACCAAAAGTTAGAGTGTTCGTTGTAGCTGGTGTACCAAAGCTGAGACCCGTGAATAAGGGTGTGGATGTTGTAGGGGTAGGAAATAAACTAGGAGCGGTAGTCATTGTAGTAGCTGTGTTGGATCCTAGAAGGAGATTACTACATTGTGCTGGTGTAGAGGTTGCTGGAGTACCAAATCCGAAATTGAGACCTATAGAAGTCGTTGGAGTAGACAGGGCTCCAAACGTTAATGTGCCAGATGTTGTGGTGGGAGTGCCGAACGACGTGTTGGCCAAACCAAAGCCTGTCACTGGTCTAAACAACAAGAACAGAGTTTACAATTAAACATCAAATTTTCTCCCCTTTTGCGAGAAGTAATTTTATAATTTCAATTTGCAATAAATATGTATTAAATAAAAAAAGAACTTTATGTTATTACTTATTAAAGCTATAATAATTTTTTACTGTTTGGAGGTTAATGTTAACATCGATTATAATTTACTTTTGCGCCGCAAATCCAAAACCCGTGCTAGCAGAGGTGACCGCTGGACTTCCGAACGTAAACGCCATTTCACGTCGAGTAAATACAAATAAATATATCACACGCGATAAATAATTTATTTACAATATTATGTAAACACACCGCGAACGTAACAAACTCTTTTTCTTGTATTCAGTCGGAGCATGTGCAGAACACAGTATATATAGTAGCGCAACTCTCTGTCGGTACTTTTGATGTGTGTTGGCCAAAATGGAGTGCGCATGCGTGAAATAAGTAAATTACCTAGCGTTGCCACGGTTACCATTTAAACTTCTTTCTCTTTTCATCCTTTTTTCACTGTGTCAAAATTCTTCGCAAAACACACTAGATTTATTCGCATCGCAATCCAACGAATTCGTTGAAGTGAATAAATGCTATTGTAGAAACCAGAGAGAAACCTGAGAGAGGACATGACGACCCAAAACCTGTAACCGCAAAATGCTGCCGCGCACTGCTGCCCTCTGACAAAGTGAATAAACTATATAGCAACGTCCACTTTTCTTAAGTCTTGTGTCCACGATGTTAGAAATCGGTCCGAGATTTTGGACAAAGAAAAAATGAACAAATCACATTTGAATAATTTGATCACATGACCATTGCGATTCAATTCTTTCTTCATTCGAGGTGTTCGGATCGATTTCTAGCATCGTGGACGTTGCTATATAGTTTACATCCATTTTATCAGAGGGTAGTAGTATCAGAGGGCAGTTCTCTCTATAGGAATATTGAAATATAATAGAGCGACGCGAATAAACCTATATTACAATGAAATAATTTAAACTTTATGAAAATTAATAAAAATAAATTGTAAATATATTAAAATTGACTGTCAGTACTGAAAATCTATAGTGCACGTGACGTAACTTGTAACATTTTCAATGCTGGCAATAAATTTGGAACTCAGTCACGATGTAATTGGGATTGGTGAACGAGGCATTAAATGGAAAGCACCCAATAGTCGTAGACGAGGCTTAAACTGTAGAAAATTGACCAATCATTAATTGATTATTTTTTTTATATTCGTTTGTAATAGATTAATTTTTTATGACTTAAGATCCCACAATACATTTTTTTTCTCTTTAAAGCGAATAGAAAGGAAGAAAAGAGATGAATTATGCAAAAAAATTAGCTAATAAGAACATTTATTAATAATAATTTTGAATTAATCAAAGTTGCTTTATATAGATGAATTCGGCAAATGTGTAGTACTCCAAATTCCAATTGACCGCTAGCGGCGCTAACGCGCATGCGTTAACGAGTGGTTCAGCTGTTGCGAACAATGGCGACGTTTCGACGAACGATGTGACGTTTCGACAGGCTAAATGTTCCCGCTACGCTGCCTAGACGCGGTTGCAAATAAACGCGTATCGGTTCGCGGACGCTGAAACCAGGTCCACGGTTCGTGGCCCTGGTTATCTCGTTCTCTTCTTTTTTCTGTCTTTCGGTACGTCCTCGTCGCTTGCGATGGCTGCGGTAAATGCAAATGCGCTGTCCAGTGACATAAGCCGTAGAAATCCCCAGGACGAGTATGAGCTTATACAGAGGATAGGCAGTGGGACCTACGGCGATGTCTACAAGGTCGGTATTTCCTTAGATTTGACCTTCTCCGTCAATGTCCATGTCAAGGCGCCAATTATCGTATTTCTTGTCTACAGGCTAAACGTCTCTCCATGAATGATCTCGCAGCGATTAAGGTTATCAAACTGGAGCCAGGTGAGTGTGAATATTCACAGAGTGTCCAATATCATATAGTCATCGTACTCGACTGCTCTATTCGACTATTTGTCAATTTTTTGCTTTGTACAAAATATTCTTTTTGTAAAGTGTCATTGCAATTTTTCATATAAATCATGTGAGATTATATGGAAGTGTAAATAATATGAAATACTTGTATATATATTCTGATTTAAATTCTCTGTTTGCATGTACTTTGTTCCCTCTTAATGAAAATGAGATGTTATAAATTTTAGTGTTACAAAGTAGGATAGTTTGCAACATCTGTATGTCTTTTAGGTGATGACTTTGCAATCATTCAACAGGAGATCTTAATGATGAAGGACTGCAGGCATCCAAATATTATTGCTTATTATGGAAGTTATTTAAGAAGAGACAAATTGTGGATATGTATGGAGTATTGTGGAGGTGGATCATTACAGGATATATATCATAGTATGTGAAATATTTATTACTTAATATTTATGTAATATATTAGAAAAGACACATCAAATAATTTTAATTATTAAAATATTCAAACAGTATTTAAAAAGAATAGGCTTATTATATAATTTATAGATTAAATTATATATAAAATTACTGTATATAATACAATATATAGACATATGTATGATATACAATGTACAGTCTTAAATAATGTAAATTTTTTTCTACAACAGTTGTAATATTGAGTTTTAATATATTTCTAGTAACTGGACCATTAACAGAAATACAAATAGCATATATGTGTCGGGAGACCCTCACTGGTTTAGCTTACTTACATAGCATGGGCAAGATGCATCGTGATATTAAGGGTGCCAATATATTGTTGACTGAATCCGGTGATGTAAAATTGGCAGATTTTGGTGTATCAGCGCAGATCACGGCAACAATTAACAAAAGAAAGAGTTTTATCGGTACACCTTATTGGATGGCTCCTGAGGTATGTTCATGTTTATCAATAGGTATTTAATACATTTTATAATTTACAAGAGGATCAATATAGCTGATTTTTTTATAATGCAGGTGGCAGCCGTGGAAAGAAAAGGTGGTTATAATCAATTATGTGATATTTGGGCATGTGGAATAACTGCGATTGAATTAGCGGAATTACAGCCACCTATGTTTGACCTACATCCGATGCGCGCCTTATTTCTTATGTCCAAATCTGGCTTCAAGCCACCAACATTGAAGGATCGCGATAAATGGAGTCCAACGTTCCATAACTTCGTCAAAGTTGCCCTCACAAAAAATCCGAAAAAAAGGCCGACAGCAGAGAAGTTGCTTCAGGTATTTTTATTTTATTATTGATAGATTTACTTATAAAGTCTATATTTTCCAAAATATTCTCTTCGAAGAAAATTTTATTCGAAATATATAGTACACGATATTATTCTAGATATACTAGATATATTATATTCTAGATATACTATATATTGTAAAATTTTTCTTGGAGAAAACATTTTGGAATGTAACCAAAGAAAATATGATATCTTTATGAAATAATTATTAACGTATATATATATATATATATATATATAGTCTATAGGAAGTATTTTGAATTGTAGCATGCGTTTTTCCAAGGAGAGATGAATAAGAGACTGGCTTTAGAATTATTGCAAAAAGTGTCGAATCCCAGCCATATGTTCACGGATCTGGAGGCCGATGAAGACGGGGCGGTACCCAATGTTCCACAAAGAATAGCCTCTCGTCTAACTGCAAGGCCTAGGCCAAAAAGTCCAATATCGCAACTGGACAGTGATGGTAAGAATAATAATAATTAAATAAATAATAAATGACGAATAATGTTTTATACTATGATATAATTGTGATTATAATTTGTCCTGCAGATCAAATCAACATCGATGGAGGGACATTACATAGAGATGCTATATCACCGTCTGTGGACAGTAATCCAGCGTGGGATATTATGGATATCATGAATAACGTTAAAGTAAGTTCATTACAGATATTTATTCCATTTATGTGCTAATTATTAAATATGTTTTTCAAATGCGATTTATGTCAATAATATTATAAATATGATTTGCTTATATGTACATATAGGCCGTGCATAATTGTGATGTGCATCCAGACTGTGGGATTGGATCTGCGTTTGAAGACGTCCAGGAAAAGTAAGTTGTTTTATATTTTACTCCATCAATTTTTATCACGGTGTACAGAAAACACCAAAAATATCAAAGCTTCTCTTTCACTAATATGGTAGTTGCTGTTTTGTTCGAAATTGTAAATATATTTGCCTTATGAATATGCAAGATCCCAAAAATTATTATATAAAAAGATTTTAGGCACAGACTTGCATAATGTACATATTTATGCAATATATATTGTTTTCTATATGTGTACATATTGATTAAAGAGAAGTAGATATAAGTTATAATAATAAATTCAATTATAAATTCAACACAACATCATATACATTGCTAAACAAGACAGCAATATAGTATACATTATTGTATAAAAATCATAAACATCTTACTCTCTTGGCTGATAATAACTAATAAATACATTGCATATGGCATGTGCTTATGCTTGTATCATGTCATACTAGTTGTCAAAGTAAGAGAAATATGTACATACATTCATTATCTTTATATTTGAAACAGCAGCACATCATATTCTGAAGTAGTTTAATAGAGTAAGAAATTTTTAATTTTTTTAATTTAAGTAAGAAATTTTTTTAATAAAAAGTAAAGCAGAAATTGAAAAATTATTATTCAATTTTTAAATATAAATAGATTTATTCTTTACAATCGTCCCTTATATTGTTATTAAATTATTTTTCTTTATTTTTACCGCGAAAAACTATTTTATTCGAAAAATTGTGATAGTATATTTTTCAAAAATATACTTATTTTTGTATCAGTACACTTGGTGCGAACCTTAAGACAAGTAAAATATCGAAGCGTCGTAGCAAAACTGGCACAGAGATATTTCGTATGTCTTTAAGGTAATACAAACATTGGTTTGAAGTGAAAAGTTTCTTTTTACTTTTAATATAACAAAAATATGTTTTTATATATCAAAACAAATTATTCTATTTACATTCACTTCTATAAAATGCTTGAAAATCTGGTCGGCCCTGTGAATTATGGAAAATTTTAATTATGAAATAAATTAAATTATCATTCTCTCTAATATAATATAAAAATTTATAATCAAAGCGATTTTAGAAAGTATGAAAGTCAAACATACACATTATATTTGAATAGAGTTAACATACTAGATATTTACTCAAGCTTTCAGCCAAATATAAATAATTAAATAGTGTGAATAATTATATATATGTATATATATATATA
>NW_017259230.1:614149-625522 GCF_001594045.1 Atta colombica | reverse complement strand
TATATATATGAAAAAAATAATTTTTTTTGTATTGTACAGATAATTTACGAAACAGATCTAATAATATATTATACAAAATTCTAATGCCCTACTTTTTGCATGTTAGGCAATAAATGTGATTGCTTGTATTGTGCATGATTGATAGCAGAGTTGTTATGCATTTTATTAAAATAAGAATGATCATTTCGAAATATATACATCAACATCATTCATCCACTAAAACTACTTATTTTCGAGTAAAATGAAAAAATTAAGTTATTGCATTCAAAAAAAATTATTAATTATATGCATCAGTTTATATCCTTTTCATAAATATTAAAAAAGTTTCAATGAGACTTCTTTAGTTTAGTTTTGTACAGAAATTGAGATTATTATTACATTCTTATATTTTTTAATAACTTGTAGTATTCGATTATTAAATAATATTTATATCCTGCCTGTGTCAATCCTTATTCCCGTAGCACACCTGCTCTATACCCTACGTTTTGTTTATAATCCATTTCTATTATTCTTTGTATATTTTTAATTTTTCTGATCAGTTTGTAATTCTAATAATTTCTCCCAACAGGAGTCTATTGCAGTACATTGATGAGGAGTTGTTGCTAAGGTATTGGCAGGTAACCCTTTTCCCTTGCACCTTGCACCTTGCACTTATATCTCCTAATTCTGTGGATAATTCTTGTAAATTGCATTATTTATACAATTAATTTGTTATTTATTCGCTCACGTTTCTTTGATATCTTTTTTCTCTTATTGCAAATATTTAAATGCATGTTTTAAATTAACAGGTTTAATTTTGTTAATTTTTATTTGATTCTTTGAAATAATACATATATTTTCAAATTATCCCTTAAGTCGCATTTAAGTTAAATAGGAAAGCGTAATTTCTAAGTGATTTGAGAAAATTAATTCAATTAATTTAAAAAACGCAACCAAACTAAGAATATATGTTTATATATGTTTATATATAATATTTTAATATAACAACGACAAAATAAAGCTATATATAATAATTGATTAAATGATATAAGTAATATACAATAAAATTAAAACTATATAATAAGAAGAAAGCCCAACTAAATATCACAATTTAGTCAACATTCGCAGTGTGATCTACAAAAAAACATTAATATGCACAATTTTTAGATAGACGTAGAATGAAGTATGTTTCTTTTTTGTTACGTATTTGATGTTATTTGTTGCATGTTAGTTTTTCAACATTCTGGACACAAACTATTTTTACTTATCAGCCAAACTGGTGAAGGAAGTTTATATATATGTATATACGTATAATCTTATATACATATAACAAGATGTTTATTAATTAAATTTTCTATTATGTAGGATTGCTTATATATTTTGTTATAGAGGAAAGGCCTCTTTCAATATTCTATACTCTTTAATTTAATATAATGTTAATGTATTTATAATTATCACACTGGAAATTTAAAATGCAATTTACGAAAATTGATTGCAATTATGATTGTTACAGACTTTCTTAATATATTGTGGAAAAAAAATATTAAGATTATGTTTTAAATAGAAACATGTGTGTATGTGTCGACATCCATTCAATCGTCTCATAATAAATCCTTGTGTAAAATTGTTATACATTTAAAAAGCAGAAACAGTACTAATCATTTTAGCAAGTATTTTATTTATTTATGTATTTTATTTATTTATGCAGTATATTAAATATATTATTTATAAAATTCCGAAATATATAATCATATATTAAGTAATATCATACACAAAATTAGTTTACAATTTTATAGTATATGACCACAGTTTCACATGTGTGCAGGGGGAATGCAATGTCGATGGTTGGTGGGCATTGCGACCAGCTATATTCCCTGCAGTAAGTAAATAATGAATTACAGTAAACAATTTTATTTCCGATTTTTCGTTTGAAATATATTGTGAAAATATGATTTATTTTATTATGGATGACTGATTGAAAACATAGTCTAGAAACATGTACAAGATCACATTGTACTATGCAAATAATTATTATTTCATTAATATGTTTTATTTAAAATATTTAAATATCCTTTATCCTTTACTAAATGATTACTACAGGATGACTATTGGGATTATATTGAAAGTAAATCGTTATATTTATTCCTCCATTTCGATGATCATTTTTGATTAAGGTTTTCGAAACTCGTTAATTTTATGTTGACTTATTAATTACTTTGTACAATAGTTCAAATGAAATGGACGAGTCATCAATATCCAACTCAAATATCCAACTTTAATGAAAAAAAAACAATCATTGAAACAGAAGAAAAATAACGATTTACTTTTAACACAATATCATTGATCATCTTGTACAAATACGAAAATAAAGATATTTGATTCTATTATGCGGGGAATATTAATGGCTGACGTATTTGTTTCTGCGTATGATTTGTTTAACTAGCAGTATATGTTAATTTATTCCAAAACACCAAAATAAGCCTTATATGTATGTCCAATTTTATTAACATCTTAATAACGCGATTGCCTTGTGTACTAGCTAGAAATATGCAGCTTTACATCATACTTTTCCATCACATCTTATTCGATTTCTTGTTCATGCTTCATTCAAAATTATGTTGCCAGAAAGAATATAAAGTCTAAACTGTTTATTTATGATTTATAATATATGCATATAATATATTAACATTTATATCTTGTTTATTTTCTTGTTTATATATTATTCATTCTTTATTAACAACATTTACATTTCTTCTTTCGTAATCATTTAAAGAAAACGATTGTATATTAACATTTATTTAAATTTTCATTTTTAGAGCTACTCTTCCATTGGGGGAATCTTCGAACGATTGCGAAGTTCATTGTCCATATTACAATGTATCTGGTACGTATGTATTATTATGAATTGATGAAAAGGATGTCGTTATATAGTATAGTCTATAAATAGTCCCCTTCTGTATATCTACATGTATGCAAATAAAAAGTAGATTTATATATAGGGTCTCAAGCGAGTCCCAGACGTCATAGCTCTGTGGATGAATTGTATGGTCTCGTCAATAGTTCTCAGTCTTTAACAACTGTGAATGGACAACGTCAACGATCATTATCGGACAGCGGCCCTAGGGACGAACCCGCACAGTCAAACGGTATACATCATGAGCTTAACACTTAAATGATGTAAATATTCATGATAACATTGCCTAGATAGCTTCTTATTAAAAAAATTATTTTAAGAGATTATTAATAACTTTCTTTATTCAATCATTATTTATTCTAGTATCTTATGCTAATATAATCTTTTACAGGTGACAATGAGATATCGACTGATCGAGACAGGGAAAGTATGAGTCCCGATTTACTATCAGACACTCCACCTGTTCCTCCAAGAAGAAGAGATCGGAAGAGACATACACCACCAAGACCGATAAGTAATGGATTGCCTCCTACGCCGAAAGTGCACATGGGAGCGTGTTTTTCAAAGGTTAGTTTCTTCACACAAAGTGAAGATTTTATATTATATCTTCTCGCAAAAAGATTGTATTATAAATTATTATATATATATTATAATATTATATATATATTATAAATTATTTTGCTGTACATGAATATATCGCTGTACATGAATTATTTTTTTGTATTTTACATTATATTATAAACTATTGTTCGATTATATATTATTTGTTGTGTACTTTAACTATTTTTTCAGAAAATACTACACGTTACGAAAATATATTTACCACATTGTTCTTCGATAGCTGTTAATAAGATATTTGTTATTTTTATTAAACATTAATAGGTATTCAATGGTTGTCCACTGAGAATACATTGTACCGCAAGTTGGATTCATCCAGATACAAGGGATCAGCATCTGCTTATCGCAGCGGAGGAAGGAATTTATAATTTGAACTTGAATGAACTTCATGAAACTGCGATAGACCAACTGTATCCTAGACGTACTATCTGGATGTATGTTATCAAAGATGTTCTTATGTCTCTTTCCGGTAAGTAGATCTTGACTTTATTGATACTGTTGCATGATAGATTGATTGATATATTTTAAATATTATGAATAATGCGTATTATAGGAAAAACGCCTCAGTTGTATAGGCATGACTTATTAGCGATGTTAAGTAAACAGACTCATAGATTTTCATTGCATATGAATAAAATACCAGAGAGATTAGTCCCTAGAAAGTTCGCTTTAACTACAAAAGTACCCGACACCAAGGGATGCACCAAATGTTGCGTTGGAAGAAACCCATATAATGGGTGAGTGAAAGCAACATGTATATTTTTTTCTGAATACATACATATTATTCAATGAGAAAAAATTGTAAAGAAGTACATGTATTATTGATTTAAAAAAAAATTTGATATCTAATATTGAATATTTATTCTATTTTCTTGTTTATTAAGTAAAATTTGACAATAATATATTTTTTAACAGGTACAAATATCTGTGCGGTGCAATGCCGGCAGGTATATTCTTAATGCAATGGTACGATCCATTGAATAAGTTTATGCTTTTAAAACATTTTGACTGCGTTCTACCGTCGCCGCTAAATGTCTTTAAAATGGTTATCACGCCTGAAATGGAATATCCGATGGTATGTGTATCGGTTAAACAGCCATATCAGCAAAATAAATTAAAGCTGGACTTAATTAATATGAATTCGGGAGCGAGTTGGTTTCATAGTGACGAATTGGAAGATATGGACGGCTCAGGTATGCTTATGTTATATATATCTGACAATTCACTTGTTTACAATCTTTATCTTTATCTTTAAAATATCTGAAAATGATCTCTAATCCAGAAAATGTGTCATCTATAAAAATATTATTTCAGCAACTGTGATACCAAGACGAGAGAATTTGAACGTTATTAATGTTACGCAATTCGAAAAAGATGCAATACTTGTTTGTTACGATAGTGAGTACTATTCAAGGTATTTTATCTCGTATAATGGTATATTATTAAATACAACATTTTTATATTTATAGATGTAGTAAAGATGGTAACTTTACAAGGAAAACCCCGTATTAGCAAGAAACAGTTATCAGAGTTACAGTTTAATTTTCAAATCGAATCTATCAGTAAGTACAATATATTTCGTTTATTTGTATCTACTCTGTAGTCTTCATAAAATTAAATTAAATCGTATGATTTATATTTCCAGTTTGTCTACCTGATAGTGTATTGGCATTTCACAAACATGGTATGCAAGGTAGAAGTTTCAAGAATGGCGAAGTTACACAAGAGATTAGTGATCCGAGTAGAACTTACAGGCTACTAGGCTCAGATAAGTATGTATCTAATTAAATAAAAGCGGCGATTGTTAATCTAATAGAAATTTTGAAAAACAATTCAAGAGGATTAATAATGAAGTTTGCTATTCTTTTAAAATATCTGAAAGAACTACGTCGTATATTAGATTTTATATTTAATATTATATTGATACATATTCATAGAGGAGTTAAATATAATATGAAGAGAAAACAATTAACCTTACATCTTGTACAGGGTTGTGATGTTGGAGAGTCACTTAGTTCATAGTGGCACGTTGACTGAATCAGAAGGAGCAGACTTGTACATTCTCGCTGGACATGAAGCTAGCTATTGAGCATTGATCCTAAATAGCATCCATCCGCTGCATGGTTTCGCATGATATGTGATTGAACTACATGTAATATGAAATGACTACGAGAATGGTGAGATTAAAGTATGCGGAGGTGAAAATTTTACAATTAATTATCCTACGCGAATGTATGTGCATGACCAGCGTCTTAAGCCTTGTTGGCACGACCAGCAATTTAAACGCTGCGATAGTCGCTATCTTTCCGTATAGTCGAGATATCGTATAGACTGGTAATTACTCGCGATAACTTTTTTTTTATGAAAGAGCTAGGCAAGCACTTTCAATAGATATGAGTAAAGGTATGATCGGGAGGAATAGTGAACAAGAGGACAGAATTAAGAGAGAATATGCACGCGAAATTATTCTTATGCCTAATCAAATGAAGCTAATAGTTACATCGCTTTGAGAGATGTCGGATAAAGGCAATTTACTAATTTAATTACTAATTACTAATTTTCAGCTATATATATATGCATAAATTGCGCTCTTATAAATTGTTTAGGATTATGAAGAGAGATGTAAAATAATCTCAGGAATAGCCTTGTCTGAAAAAAATGTGAAAATCATAAAAGCTGTATTAAGTAAACAAAATAACTATAAGTCATATCGATGTATTAAAATTGATAACAATGATATTTTTCTTCAACACACACACATACACACACACACGCACATCTTTCCATAATCTCTACAACGATGCATAATAAATAAAAATAAACAGAACAATCTATTCTCGAGATTTTTATTTTACTTTAAATATGTTTTGATAATACATGATTTATAGGAGCGTATTTTATCGAAAATGTTTTCCATATTTTTCTCCATTTTAATATATAGTAAAATTAGCTAGCATACCGCCTTACTGCAAGAAAATCGTTGCATTACATCGCTTTAAACGCGCGAAAGTAACGAATTTCTTGTAGTGCTGTTACAGATTATACATTTCCAGTTTTATCTTTTTAGGACTATATCTTGTTTAATAGCTTTTTAGCCTTCGAGAACCGTTTAATCATAATAACGTATAATAGAATAGTTTAAAACGTGTTTGTATATTTAACGATTACAGGATTACTAGACGAGACGATATTTATATTCTTACACAAAGAGATCGCGTGTAGTTTTCGAAGGTTAAAGGATTATCACTGTATCCAGATGGGACATTTAAATACAATTCAACGAGCTAAATACGTCTTCGTTGTATAATGGAATTTTCATATAATTGAATTTTCACGTAATCTGTGTAATGTTAATCAAGGGATTTATATAGGGATGCACCGGATCAATTAATAATTAATAAATTATATTAACAATAACATTAACAATTAATAAATTACCAGATACTGGATATCGAACATCCGGACAGAATGTAACATCGAATATCCGAGAAGACAATTTCTTCAAGTCGGATCCAACATTTTCCGGATATTCGACGGATTCCGAGAAAGTGTCTTCTAAAAAAAAAGCCTATAGAGAAAAAGATAGTAATTTTACAACACTGTATGAGATGTTATAGAATATAGCATCATGAATATATATACGTATTTCTAAAACATTTGTATAAGAAAAAAATCAACAATTTAACAATATCAAATTTCAACCGGATACTAATGATATCCGACTATCTGATCGGATAATAAAAAAGTGTCCGATAATACCGGATACTGAATACTTCCCGGATATATAATTTAGTACGTTTGTTTCACTTTTACTGAATCACATTTCTATCAATTTCTTAACGAAAGTACTTTTTCGGTAAAATCTCGTGGTAATGTTATTTTTTACAATTTCTTCATCTTTTCGATATAAACTATGCTCTAATTTTATATATAAAAAATAAAATTGGAAATTTGATAAGAAATACAATAGTTTTGTTCAACTATATTAAAAACTATATTAAAAAATTCCACAAAAAGATGTTCGCTTTTCTTGAAGGGTTTCTAATAGAAGCAGGTTTCCGATAAAAAAAAGACTTGCTGAGAAAACAATCAATTTGATTTGTTAAAAACATGTCGTTATTTATCCAGAAATAGATCATAAAGAAAATAACAACGATATAGAAGGAAAGTAAATAATTAATGTATAGCGGCATAAAAACACTTTTAATTTCTTCAGAAATTTCTTATAGAAATTATATAATATCGTGTATTAATATGTATGCAGTACAAAATTCTCTCGTATTGTCGCATCCTCGAAAACATGTATATCAAATATTGTTAATGAGCTTCATTTTATTGGGCATGGGATTACCTCGAATATGTTATTTTTATTAAGACATTGTGTTCATCAGTGTCTCTAATTTCGAGCGATTGTAAATATGAAACACGGCCAATTTTACGTAACAACATCGATTATACGATTATCTTGAAAATATTCGTCTGCACGTTATTATATCAGATATCTGAATCGTTTTGCTTGCTGCGCGACGTTAATATGACGGCAACAACGTATTCATGATTGTTAACAACTTGATTTACAATTTATAATTGACTTACGTTATTTTATAAAACAAAATAACACAATTGTATAATCTTCCTCCGCATATCGCGGATTTATCATTCAGTTAATGCTCTGATGAAGCATCATTGTGATATATGCGACAAGAAGGGGGCACTTAAAATATACAAAAGCGATATGATCAAGTCTTTCTTTCACCTGATTTGGTATTAAAGAATCCAAATTGCAATTTTCATCGTTCGAGTAGCCTTTTCCATAAATCAGTCACATATAATTGTGCATCAAAGAACACAATATGGAATATGCAAATCTGTAGACACTCTTTATTTAGTAATTTTTTTACATTGATGACGACATCGAATACGAATCGTATATATCTGTGAAACGAAGAGCAAAATAACTTCCATATGATTAGTCTCGAGAAGAAACGCATTTTTCTTCGTCTTCTTTTATAATAAAATTTCTTTATTATATTCTGGAGACAAAATACATAGGAAGACAAAATATTTAGTTACAGGAGTTGTCTGTTTTATAAAACTTGACTTGACTGATTTTCAATCAAACATTTGATTTAATTTAACGGAATTTTATTTGCTTATAAATTCGAATGTAATATTCGAATATTTTTGAATATTTGTTACTGAAGTCGATTTATTTACATTGATTGATAGCATTGAAAATATTCCTTTTTTATTTGGAATATTTAACTAATACTATAATGAGTTATATTCACTAATCACACAACTAATTATTAATGAAGATTATTATTTTGTCGTATATACTGTGCATTCAATTATATCTCAATAACGCAAATAAATAACGCGTTTAATTTATAAAATAATTAATATACAAGTGTTTCGACAAAACTGAGCGTACAATAGTATATATTAAAATGAAATGATTCATTTATATTCGGTTGTAAGAAGATTAAGAGTTTTCGAAAATCAGCCTTGTGAGGTACATAAAAGTGACATAAAAAATATTTTATTTGCTTTTAGATATATGAGGCATATTTATTGTAAAAATATAATATTTGGCTTTTTCCACGAATTTCTGTCGTCAAGCTCTTGCAAGTTGATGTTCTTAATTTGCACCCTTTAAGCAAGATGTAAATTGAACTGTAAAGAATTATCAGAGTAAAATGTATAATTATCCGCGAAATGTTAAACTATTTTGATATTTTATATGGATATTTGCTCTATATAGAGAGAGTAGATTATTAGATAAAGAAAGTATTACACTATCGAAAAAATAAATTCAATATATTAGCGAAGTTGTGCGAGAATCGATTTGTTTCTGCTAAATCTCTTTATGGCAGAAATTTTAGACTTGTGTCGAAAGAAGCATACTTTATCTTGATATATTACTTTATATTTACGGAAGATTTGAATATTCGTAAATTTATATTCGAAGCGCATAACGGTTTTTTTTTTTTTTTTTTTTTTTTTAGAAAAATTTGAAAATATTTTCTCAATCATACTTGGCGAATGAAAAATTTTATTTTGTTGGCAGTTTATTAGCGCTTGAACGGTAATTCATTCCATTCAGTGAAAAATTACGTGAATACAATGCAGATACGAAAATACAGAAATATATTCGTAATATGTAATTATAAATTGCTCTTATGCAATCAAACACCAAGTCAACCGTTTAATCAAATTTTATGCTGACTACACATTATTCACATATATTATAGATATAATAGAACGTGCAATGTGTCTTCCCGTACGTATTTGCAAATAATACACCATATGCTAGACGTGTTAAATGTATTCGCAATATTAGCAACGTATTTGATAGTGTTCGTCGATTTATCTAACAGCAATTCAGCTTTGTTAATACTAAGAGAATTATTCGAACGAATTGTTGTATAAAGTATGAATCTTCTTTTTGCAACAATCTCTCATTTTCTATGATGTCTCATGATTTTCTAAAAGGAAGAGGAAGATTATAGGTATATGTCGATAAAAAAGATGAGTTATCATTTTACGCAAGATATAATTCAAATAAAAAAATATCTTGAAAGCAGTCTAAATACTACTAGAAAATTTAAAACTATCAAATGGCAGGATAGAATTGTTTTCTTGTATGAATGATTATTTCGCGTGATCTATACTTCTCTCCGAAAACACATATATTTATGAAATATTTTGATAATGATGATAAATAGTAACTGTTACCTGATGTGATTTTTTGTATTATTGTAAAGACAATAATTTTATTCGGAGCGTCGTACACAAATCACGAGATAAAAAAGATAGGCACATCGGCATAAAAATATTTAGGATTAAATTTTTGAATTTATAGAATGGATAAATTAGTGAAAACAAGAAAAAAGATAAAAGCAAAAAATTAAAAAATTTTAATCTCGTGTCACAGACCAAATATTAGAATTGTGAAAATTAGAGAAAGAAAGAGACACACACACACACACACACACACACACATACACACACACACACACACACACACACACACACACACACACACACACACACATATACATACACACAGTTTGTGTAGATTTCACATATCGGTATTTTGCTGGCGATCATACACATAAATTGAAATTTTATTTTCACAAGAGAATAAAGAACTTAGAAGATACGAGTGTAATACACACACACACACACACACATCAATGCTTGCTTCTTTGATTATATATATTCATGCAATCAGTACCTAAATATTCATATTTTTATAATTACCTAAATTTGAGTCAGTTATTTTAAACATACGTGTATGTGCAATATATTAATTTATTTACTATCTAAATAGAATAAAATTTAAAATACCATTTTTAAAAAAATATTCGAAAAAAAAAATATGAACATGTGATTAATATTCTGCTATAGCTGTTGCATCTTATCTGCAGTGTTGTGCTCTTTCTAGCGATCTTCGAAAAATTTTTTTCTGTACAAATATGTACACACATATAAGTGCTAGGACAATTAATACAGCGATAAAATGTACCTGTACACCGACCATATTAATAGTTTGCCTCTATATATGGATGTTTAGGTTTTGAATTCTCGATTCTTGCATATCTGAAACTTCCAAATTAACATAACAAATGTGTAGTGAGGCAGTGACAACTGTTTATTCCTTTTAGCTGTCCCTCGGATCTATTCAGACTGAATTAATTGCTCTTAAAGACATCACTCCAATATATTCATATTATCTTTCGTTCTCCAGTTATTAAATGCAAATAAGATTTAGAAAATTAAAAAAACAATTACCTATAAATAGAAACATCTGTTCGATAAGATTTCTAAAATTCCTCTATTTTTCTCTGAATTTTCTG
>NW_017259230.1:613803-614049 GCF_001594045.1 Atta colombica | reverse complement strand
GTTTTTCTTTAAAAAATTAATATTTATTTTAGGATACAAGAATTTTAATAATAAAATGAATATTTCTGGTACTTCCAATATCACGTTGCGTTTGGTTTAAAAAAAAAACCGTTCATATTTTAACAAGGATAAAGAAAGGATCCAAGGGATGGAAAATCGAACTTACGCATGTCTTACCATTATTTTCGATCAAGATAACGATTAAATAACATGTACGTTATATTTCGCATACAATAGAGATATACA
>NW_017259230.1:591404-613703 GCF_001594045.1 Atta colombica | reverse complement strand
TTTCTTTCCTACTTGTGACACGTAAATTGTACATTGCTTACGAATGATTAAATTAAGTGCACAGTATATATATATATATATATACACAAATATAAACGAATATATTTAATAAAATTCCTTCACATATATTGTAAATTCGAAGAGATATTCATTAATCTATAATAGGATAGATTCTGACAGTTTTATTAATTAGCCGATAGTATTGAAGATACGAATTGCCGATATCAGAAATTAGTACTCAAAACCAATAGATTTAATGCAATGAATGAATAAAATTATTCTTACAACTGAGGAGAGCAATCGAAAAAGAGATATAACGTGTTACAACGTACAGAGATTTTAGAAATAAGGAAGCTTCTGCTATATAAAATTCTCACTAAACGTTACTTCGTTACGATCTTTATCGCTCACGTTTATTTATTTAAAATTGTTTATTTAAAAAGTATTGCTCTATAATACATTACCTCAAAATTTATCAAAGTACAGATAGCAGAAGCTGAATGAAAGATGATTCTTGTTACATTATCAAAGACTCGTTGTGAAAGAAGTGGAAATTAATTTATTCTTTATAATTAAAATATGCGATTAATGAGAAGTATTAGCAGGAAAAGAGCATAGGAGCATAGGAATTTCTTATAAATATTAATTGGAACTGTACTAGCGACTAAGTCTTGTAATTATGAAAGCTGTGTATATAATGTGTATAACGTATTATATGTTACTCTTACGTTTCGTCGAATCTTCGTTTTAGTCATTTTTTATATAAATGCATCATTGTGAGAATAATTTATATAATTATAAATATATTTAATTTACTTTTTTTTTGTATCTATAAAAGCAACTAGCCAAACTTCTGTAAATAGATCATCTCATAATAAAATCTATCCAAGGAAAAATATAAAAATAGATATACTTACCTACAAATTATTATATCCTGAGCACACTGACTTTGCTAGAATGAAGAATTCAGAAGCGGATTTTTATGTATACATAACTTAACATTATTATAATAAGGTAAGGTAATTAATATTATATATATTTAAGGTATATAAACCTTACATTTACACTATTACACAAATAAACCAATAACATATATTACTGATAACACAGTAACAAATACGTTTTCTTGTTAAATCATCCAATGATTTAATTATAGATCATTCACAATGCAAGTCACAATTATATCTGAAAATAATAATAAAAAAAATAATTGAGAATAAAAGTTTAAAGTCGTAAATCGTTTAGATGATACAAAAACTTGCATTTTCAAATTTCTTTTAAACTACTGTTAACTGATGATTTTTTCAATCAAATACAACGTTAAATCGCTTTATAAATGCTTCATTTAATTAAAAACTGTTCCTTTTATTCTAGATAACATAAGTAATATCAAACAATACTTAACATACAACAGTCTATAAATGAATATTAATTTTTTATGTTTCTATGACGATAACATGAATGTAAATGCGCCTTTCTTATTTACGCGCGCATCTACTACATATTAAAATATGAATTTATTATAAAATAATGGTATCACGTTATGTCAGTGTTATTCTTCAGGCACATGTGAAAAACATTAATTAAATAGGACTCCAATTAGTTCAACATCATGGCGTAATGGCGATTACATGAATAAAGCGAAGCAAACATTTTACTTTCATTTATCATTGCAAAAAATGTCAGAATATCAAAATAGAAATATTAAAGAATACTACTTTTATTTATATTTCATAAAAAAATTATTCTCGATCTCATATATATATAATAAATTATTCTCCCTTAATTTTAATGTTTTAGCCAAAATAATATTTTTTTTCTTTAATTGCATGCATATGTATTTTTTATCAAAAACTATTTCTATTTTTATTTTCCAATCGCTACATAATTTTTTTGCGATATATACAAAAATAGAAATCTGTTTACTAACATTATTATAAAATGATCCAAATAAGCCAGGGTTATCACTTGCATGATTTCGTATAACGTCGATGATCAAAAAATTTATTTAAAACACATATACGTCTCTTTTGACAACAATATTTGCTTCACTTTTATTCCATATCCGACTTATGCCGATTATGACTTGAGATTTTTGACTTTTTAATACGTAATCTTAATTCCGTAGGCCATCTACAAGTACAGATCACGTTTCGACATGACCTTGCAATTGACCTACTATCTTCCGTACCCAACCAGCCTGACTCTGTCCTACGGAAACATCATCTCTATCCATCTCGAAATTCTTTTTATAATTATTCGATGAACTATCGAGAGGTTGTTGTGCCATCACATTTACTAATCTTGTGGTAACTCTGGTCTCCGAATTACCAGTAGGATGTCCCCTTGCTAATAATGACTTTATTTTCAAGTAATCCGGCTTCTGCGCAACGTTCGGCTTATACTTTATTGATGACATCTCTTGCTTCTTTTTGGCGGGTACTGGCGGTGCAATCTTGGTCTTTGCGATCGCCGCTGCTGTTTCCATCGTTATCATTTTCGCCGTCGTCGCCGGTGTCGACTGCCGCATCACGAATGCCTCGTCGACATCGCTGAATATTGCACTATCCCGGAACGCCTCGTCTACATCAGCGTAATTCTCAATGGTTTCGAAGCTCCTCTCGTAAAAGCTATCTGTCTCGCTTTCATGATGCTCTGTGTCCTTATTACTATCTGTCTCCTCTTCGCAATCTCTCCTTTCAGACTCAGCGGTATTCTTAGACTGATTAATGTCAACGGAAGATGACTGCATACGTTTGCTTTCGGCGAAGAGAATTGTTGGATCAGCATAATCCGATTGAGCAATTCTAGCACCCAGACTGGAACTGCCTTGCTTGTAATAAAGTTGAGGAATTCGTTGATCATTCGAGCAACCCATGAGCTCTTCCACATCCGAGGATGGTTCTCTTGCGTGCTGCTTCGTCTGCTTAGTTCGCTTTTTCGGATATTTTCCTCCGGAATTCAACGAGCGGAAATAGCGTGTCCGTTCGATCTCATCATTACATTCGAGTGTCTCCGTGCTCATGGTATTTCTCAGACGGCCCTGCAGACGACTGCCTGCCTTGAAGACACTTCGAAGAATCGTACTCCCACTACTACTACCATTTGCTCGATAGATCTTGTGATCGGGATGAATATTCGCACTGTCACTGGCAGATATGGACCGCACATCGGAATAGGTATCGTCGGTCAATCGTGTGTCCTCTAGTGAACAGAAAAAAGTTGAGGTACTGGAGCTTGTCGAGACGGTGGGCATAGGAAACTTGGCAATTCTACCCTCCGGTTGACACGTAGATGCATACCTCTCCATGTCTTCTAGATTGATTTCTGCCGGCTTATCAGATGCAATCGTGAATGGCCGCTCGCTCATTGGTTTACCATCCCGCTGTAGGAAGCGTGACTTCGTTACGCTCGGTTGGGAGTTTGGATTGATCTGGAAGCTACGTGGCAGCGAACCGCTTTTAGGTGGAGAGGTAGGCAGACCCTCACACAACTTGGTGAGCCAAACGGCTGGCTGAGTTGGACTATCATTGCCATCGGCATCGCCCTTTACTGTCTGCAGACCTTCCCAAACATGCTGCAGATTATCATAATTGCCAAAGCCCTTGGACTCGGCATCTCCTGCATTATTTGCATCGCTTCTCTCATCATTACATCGTTCTGATCCATCCTTTTCGATTCGTTCTGTCATTACAATAGAATTTATCTCTTTTCGTTCCACTGCCCGATGATTTAACATGCACTTTGCTGGAGATATAACGATTTCTTCATTGTCCGTTGACGTCGAATTCTCACGGATACGTAGCGCTGTCTTGATCACTTTGCTCTCGGTGACGATGCTTTGTCGCTTGAACGCCTGTCTCTCGTACTGGTTTGTCTTGCCGTTTTGCGCGAGTGTTTCTGTTGATTTCTGAGTAGTCTTTAAGTTATCATAAAGGAGTTGCAGTGGCTGTTGGTTTTCTCGCGCCGGTGCCGAAGATAATAAATTCCACGCATTGTTCGTCCTGATCAGTCGCTCCCGATGCAACGCTCGAGCGCGTCCCAATCTATTATTGCTATTGTTGTGGCTGATCGAACTGGCATAATTAGCGTTCTCCGAATCACTTTCATCCGACGTGTCCGCTGAGATACGCTTATTGAAGCGTTGCTGTCGCACATTAATAATGCTGTTGGTCTGCTGTTTCTCCAGTAGCTTCTGGAATTCTTGATTCTGCATGAGAATATGACTGACAATCTCTTCCACCGTTTGCGCCGGTTTAGCATGTTGTTCATTATTGTCTTTGGCTTCGGCTGGTGATGAAGAATTCAATGTTTGATTCTCTTCCTTGGTACAAATTTCGATTGCTTCTTCAGCAACTTCGATCGTAGTAGATTGAGCATCGCTAGCAGTAGCTTCCTTTTGCTCCTCGTCCAAATGATTAAGACACACATACGACTGGAAACCTGGCTCGGATTTTCGTCTCCAACCGGTAAATCGATCCTAAATACAAGTTTGTCGAAATTACACATTTCATTGCTTCTTGCATATCAAATTGTTATATTTTTTAAGAAAAAATTTTCAGCATTTTCCAAAACAAATTTAATAATTTTTACGATCAATAATTTCTATGGTGATTAATGACTGCAAATAATAATGTTTATAACTTAAAAAATTGCATTCTTTATTTTTGTCTATATTATTATATATTTTTAAAAATATTGAAGTTAAATTATTACCTTAACTTTCGAAGCACGTACATCCGAAGATCTATTAAAAGTTGGGTCCCTAGAGTCATTAACGTCTTCATTATCATTTTTACAAGACGATGTAGGTGAATCCTGACATGAAAAAAATTTGTATTACAAAAATTTCGTATTACAAATAAACAAAAGAAAGCTAAGCAAAAGTGAAGTAAAAAAAGCAAAACAGTCTTACTAAATCTTACCTCCATTGTAGTATCAGATCTTCTAACGCCCCTCATGAACTTTTGCTTCAGACTAGTTTCGGATCTACGTCTCTCTCTTTCCTGCTTACGTTTTTCCAAATATTCCGGAGGGGCAGAATGTTTCTTTGCTGATCCTTTATCCGTCAATGCGTCATCTGCTTGAAGCAAGTGCATTACTCTTTGATCGATTTCGCGTGACGATTAAAAATAGATTGCAAAATTAAATCACTATTTATACCTTCTTGTTGCGTTTGACCTAATTGTAACACTAATTGTCTCGCATGCGACGGTATAACCGCATTATAATTTTCTAATATCACTCTCTTTATTTGTAAGGTCCATTCTCTCTTTTGTTCTAAATTGCGCGCCTAAAAAACAAATGGATGCTTATTGAATAACATACAATCTTTGCATATACATTTAAGATCTGCTTTTCGATCAACAAGATATCTCATGATACTTACTTGTAATGTATACTGCAATCGAGGATTATCGAAAGGTATTACGTGAAAGCTAAGTGGCTCTCCTGGGATACTTTCAATTAGCATTAAATTTGAACACTAGAAACAAATGAAGAAAATCATATTTACAGTTGTATTTATTTTTTATAGGATTAATAGAAAATTATGTATGTGAAAAAAATGAAAAAAAATGATTCAAGAAATGATTAAAATATTTTTAATAAAACTTTCAAATATCTATCATAAAAGTAAAATAGACACGATATAAATATATATAACTAAAAATAAATTTTTTAATGCACAGACAAAGCAAAAGATTATGACAAAAATCGTACCATAATATGAGCTTTGTAGACAAGAAGGCCGTCTTCTTTCTTCTTCGTCAGCAAAAGCATTCGATCAAAGAGGAAGGCATGCCTCGGGGCTTTAGCTCCTCGCATTCTGAATCGACCTTCCGCAACCAATTCGCCACTTGTAGTTAGGTCTGGTCCCAACCAACCATACAGAAGCGACTGAATTTCTTGAACACGTACAGCGTGCTCGTGCCTCCTCTTCATAGCATTGATGTGCTTTGCAATGCCAGTCATTGCGGCAAGAGCAGCCTCGATGGCACTTCTACCTTCAGCCTCATTTTCTCTCGAATCACAATCAGCGCCATATTCCTTTGATAAATTCTCCAGAAGCAGATGATACTTAAGGATCCTTTGGACGGGTTTCAAAAGGAAGGATCCGAGCGGTAGCTGATGACTTAAAGCCTTTTGCCGTTCACGGAAGGAGGACGCAGTTTCCTCCTGACCCATTAAATCGGTCAACACCGAGACTGTCCTCGGATAATTGGTACAGTACTCGGTATATACTTTAAATCCCGAATTACGTTTAATGAACGTATTTGCGACGCAAACAGGATTTAAGCCGCATTTCTCTATCTCCCATAAAAATTCTCTATTAAACTCAAAGATATCCTCAATATTACTAAACAGGTCACCGAGACGTAATCGACGTGAGAACGATGGCGGATTATCTCTCCAGAATATGAGATAACCCTGAATAACTTGACGCAGATGTTCGACGTATATCGCTTCTGTGTCCACGATCTCAAGGAGTACCCTCTCGACGGGATTTCGATGCGGATCGCAGTAGCGCGGCCCATGACATAAAGGATCCTCCTCAGCGCTGTTCCTTCTTTGTTCATTGTCATCGTTCAATATCCGACAGCTACCTTTCGAAACCGTCACGACTCCGCTGTCCGCGGAACCCTGGGAGCTGGCACAGGTATCGGCAAGAGATTCGACGGACGCTAAATAAGGATTGGCAGCGGAAGTGTTGCCCTGATTGCTACAGCTGCTAGAAGATGTGCTGGACGCGATCGAACTTCCGGAGAGCGGTCTACCGTTTCTGCGTCGTTTATTATATCTAAGTGGGGTAGTAAGGCCGTTGGTCTCCCGTCTTTCATACATCGGCTTCCCAGTAGATTCCTCAATTGTTTCCCCATTTCCTTCGTGCTCTAACGTTACTACCGGGATAATCGTCTCCAACATGGTATTATTGCTGGCATCCGCAACGACCTCGTTGTACTCGCTTTCTTGTTCCTTGGTCTTCAGCATGTCCTGGTACATAGGCTTGGTTAAATCTCCGTTTGTACAGAGTTGACCAAACACGGAATTTCGATGGGCAACTGATACCATGCTCAGACGCTTTTGCAGAACAGCGGATATGCCGCAGGACGATGGTAGGACCACACGATCGCCATCGTAACCATCACTGCGACGCGCCAGCTCATCAAACATGCCCAACAGTTGCGGGACCAAATCTGTGCTGGTACCTAAAAACAAAAAATTAAAAGGTTGTCAATCAGAGTTATTGTGAAATGTCAATAAAATTTAAAGATTAGTTTCAATAATTAATAATATTTCTGATTTAAATGAATTTCTACGATAAAGCGATAATTATATTGTCAGATTTTTTAATTATTTAGCATATTTTCCGATAATTCATTTCGAATCTAATTTTCGTTAATATTTCGTCGAATCGATTTGATATATTTCCTAATATTTCATTACATGATTTGTCGCGAATTTTTTCATGGTTCACTCGTGAGCTCATTGCGTCGTAAATCAGTAATATTATAATTGGCAACACAGATGCTTCTGACAAAGAGCACGCCAGTGGAAGAAATACAAAGATAAAATCTATTCCTATTAATATTAATAATAACCTTCAATTCACACAAGAAAGACAATGGTTTCATTCGCATGAAAATGTTAACTGTCAAGACTTTCTTTCTTGTAATGATCAATCATTCCCGAGGGGAGAATATTAGCGATTCTGAGAATGCCGCCTGGAAATTATCATGCCTTTCTGGCACTTAACTTAATTCACCGAATACGATAATTAATAAATGATCTCACACGAATTGTCATTGTCATAGCAACGTAATGAAAATTAATTTTTCTCACTCTGCGCTACATAATATATCAGAGAAATTATTTTGCGCGTCTCAACATGTGTATATATATATATATCACTTGATTGCACACATAATGACGAATATCTTTAAACCTACTTGAAGACCAATTTTTGAAGCCTAGCGGAATTTTTGACAGGGTCACAAAATTATTCTTATTATTTTTAAATAATATTGCTTTTATTTTTTGATCTACAAAAGTTTATAGCTCAATAAATATTTATAAAAAATATACGTAAAATAATTTTCGAGTTTATGTACTAAATATTCATCCGGAAGAAAAACATTATAATTATAAAAGTATTATATAATTATAAAAGTAAGATTCCTTATGACAATAATAATTAAATAATTAAATAATGAGTAAGTTGGGCAATTAGAAATCGGCGCTGTAAGTGCGCTTAAATGATTAATATCATTATAGTCTAATTTTTACAATTCAATACGTATGTTTCGATTAAATTCTATCTTTTTCAGCGAATATTTCAAAAGTTGCATTTCATTGATTAGTGTGTAGATTCTGTTAGCTGATCTCCCATAGCCAAATATATGAGAGATTAGTCAACGTAATCTACACACCAGTCAATGAAAACAGTAAGAAATTAATTAGTACTCATACATACTCGTAGATGAAATCAATAAATTTATACGAAGTAACAGGACGCTTCTATTGACATATATCTGCGATATTTTATAAATCATTAAAAATTGATAAGAAATATCGCTGCGTTTATCGTTAATGCGATCTCCTCCAATTAACTCGCTACCCGTTGATCGCTACCCGTTGATCGACGCTAAAAGATTGGCGGACAGCTTGCACCGATTACACGCACACAGGCGAAAAACATGTGTAATTATATAAATGCTCACGCGTATGCTGATATTGACATATACAAAATATTATAGTCATATTTTTAGCTTATAGTTATATTTTTTAACAGTTCAAGTTCTGTGATAAATATAAAGAAAGAAAGAGAAATAAAGAAAATGGAGGCTCATTTCTATCAGATTAGACTCCTTAAATCCCAAAGTTATGGATAAGTTACTTAAAAAATAGTAGTTGCTAGAATTGTCGAAACTAAGTGCGAATTTGGTAATTTCCTATCCTTGTTTTCCGTTAATGAAAAAAATTTATTTTGATATTATTTGTATGATTTTTTAGAATTATTTGTATTGTATATATCTTCACATATTTTCAGTATTGTATATTTAATATAAAAAAGAAAAAAAAATTGAAAAGATTAATGGAGCTAAAATGGTATTATCGGCAAGTTACTGTGTTACGAGAATATCAAATGGCAGGTTTTTAAATCTGTGTTTTACTCTTCAATTTGCAATGGTTAAAAATTGATTGTTTCCTTTTTCTTCGTGAATATCTATAAAAGAATATTAGTGTGCTTGGGAAGACGCTATTAGCGTCTTCCCAATATACTTTCCAGACTTCGCATCGTCATTCTATCTTCGTTGTTTATTAAATGAAAAAGATAGAATGACATAAATAGCGCTAATAGCGTCTTTCCAAACGTACCTATTGACGTATTATTTAAAAAAAAAAAAAAACAAATCCGAAACGCTGTATACACAAATCGCTTGACCACTATCGCAGCCGCGGTTACAACTCGCAATTTCACTCTCTCGTGCACACGTATGTGCAACTTGTAGAAGTCGTCGATTGTACACGGTAAAACAAACGAGCGGGACGATGGTTTCCAATTTCCGTGGCGGTAGACGCGAAATCAACGTCCGTACTGGTACCGGTGAGCGTGACCATGCATTTATGCGCGCTGCACCCGCGGTACCGCCGTTTGAGATTTCTCTATGGTCACCCACGGTGAGTTGCCACTACTACTGCTTTATATCCAGTCGGACCAATCCTAAGTCCTTAATTTACCATATCTTATCCTCCGGATTTATCATCGTAATAATATCGAGATAATATTGCGATGGCTGTCTCTCGACTTACCTCCCTGATGCACTTGGCTGAAACTTCTCTAATAATAGGATGGGCCACTGCAGACTTTCGTCCGTGTGATCCAGCCACCTCGTCTAGACACTCTACCATTCAAACTCGGTTATATTGCGTTTTAAAACGTTTTTAACTGCAGTGAGTTTGAACCGATCTGGGTTGGATTAATGACATTGTATGCTCTATTATTGGTGGAGCATGTAATGTCTATCAATAGGAGAACTACATCATTAATCTAACAAAGGTCGGTCCAAACCCACTTTCGAAAATGCTATTAGTAATAATAGTAATTTTATATAAAAAGAAGACATTTCGTTGTACTATATTTATTCATATTAAATTATATTTATTCAAATCCTATTTATGTTTACTCATATCTTAGTGATTAAAAAATTTTCGATGTTACAAGAGGGACGTCTGGTATGTAATTTTTACAGAAGAATTTATTGACACAGAACGTGCTACTGAAATTTGAGACTCTTACGAAATATTCTCCATATTGTTTTGAAAACAAGAGAACTGCTTAGTTCGGCTTACCAACGAACACACGCGCGATACATTTAACATAGCATAAATACGAATGACATAAAACGAATTTTTCACGGAGAAAATAACAGCATTTTATTTATGTCCTTCCGGAAGTGTGAAGAGGCTTAAGGGTGAAGAGGCTTTAAGAGCGAACACTTTTGATCTTGGAATTAGTATATCTATGCGCTCTCGGTCCAAACCGAAAAAGGTTCGAACGTGCCAGTTCTTATTCCTAAAATGTATCGCAGCGTGCAGCGTCGTATTCCAATCTTTTTGGGACATACAACAAAAATCAACAGACACAGTATCTCGATAATATCAAGTCGTAATGTTTTATAAATGCTGAGTATATTAAAAATTTTAAAGAAAATAAGTTTGAAAACACTATTTATAAAAACATTAAAAATACAAATTGAACATAATAATTACTTCTTTCGGATTTAATGACATTTTTAAAACAATTTTTAAATTATTTTTTTTTAATGCAATAATTATTTTCTTTATGTATAACACAATAAATAAATTGTTACATTGATCTAATAATAAAGTATATGTAGATATAATTATACGCAGGATTGAAAAGTTTGTAACGCCATTATCGTTACTTTTTATAATAACAATTTAAGTACTGACGTTGGAATTTTTTATAACGGTAATGATATTTAATTAAAAACTAAGATTAAGGAAAAGCGACAAGTTATTTTTCAAAAATTTTTTAAAAGTTTTTAAAATTTTTAACTTGTCACCATTATATATGTTGTCTATTAAAAAAAATAATTCATTATTTGTAATGAGTAAAAGTAATAAGTCAACGGTGAGAAGTTATTTTCAAAAGTGATTTTTCCAAGTTTTGTTTTTAATTAGTTATCGTTACCATCATAAAAATTGCAACGTCATTCAATCGTTATTATAAAAAGTTCACAATTCCTATCTTTGATTATACGTAATTGATATAATTAATATATTAATATGCATATATATTATGCATATTATTATATAATTATATCTGTTACGTTTATATTGATATAATTACATCTGTTTACGTTTATATATTGATATAAAAACTGTTATTCTTGCTGAGAATGTCGTCTCCTCTTAATAATGATTTCTTTTCACTTGTATATTAAATTCCTACACCGATTCTATTTAAAAATAATGTATATTGTTTCTGAAGCTGTTAATGTAATTTATCTTAGCAATTTAATAATGTCAAAATTATTATTCTACATATATTTACAATAAAAATATTAATTTTCGTATGCGATATTTTTCGAGACTGTAAACTCAGTGCTTTTTATGAACAATTATAGAAAAAAATAAAAAAGATGAAGAATACGTAAGAAAAAAAGAAGACAAAGAGAGACAAAGACAAGCTTTAAAAGCGCGGGGAAAGAAATGGTGTTTTGTAATGAAAAGTAGCGGTCGCTGAGAAAATTTTAAAGTTCTATCGAGGGCTCGCTTGGATGCCAACACGTTCCTATGAATCATGATTCCGCATAGGCGTGGATATGCACTTGCATTTATGTTCGACGAAAAGCTACAACGGACTCGCCATATAAATCTGCATCGCGAATGAGAGACAGGGAACATTTCTATGAGATGACAACTCGCGACGAGTCGATAATTCCTTTACGTAGCAATACTCAACTAACGTTTCGCAGCAAATTAGGGTCAATTGCACTGACGGCATCTTCGGTCAATTAACTCTAACGATTTCCTGTTTCCTTGAGAGAATATTTAACTATTTTATGCCAATCATAGCATAAAAAAGGTTCAGTCAAATCATAACTGTGCAATATAAAAATAAATAATTAAATAGAAAAATTCTGTTAAAATAAAATATCTTGTTGTCATGGCTTTTATTTTTCTGCAACAATTTTTCCTTGCAACTTTTTAAATACATATCTGCTAATATCTATCTCAATCTTAAATAATAATTATACTTAATGACACTTTCAGCAATAATATTTTAATTATTCCTATTATTCATATTATTGAATAATTCTTGAATATTCCTTCCTTCTTTCCAAGTATTTAAAAAGATTGAGAAACACATCGCTGGAGGCGAAGGACGATGGCTACCGTTAACTGGCTGATATCCAAAGTTCGGGAAAGCATGAGAAAGAAGGCAAACCTGTAATTGCATCGTGCCTCGCGAACTCTCGGCAAGAGTGTTGTTCTAGAAACCGATCACGCGCGGTAACGTGCGGTTCTGTCGGAAAATCACGCCGCAAGAGCAACGTGCAGCTAGAAAGGAAATCAGGAGAAGAGTCGCAACGTTTTATGCGCCTCACGTAGCCGCGACAAGTGCAAGGACCGCGTGTGTCGCGACCGCTGCACCTCGGAATTCCAGAGTGCCTTCCTTTTGTGGCTGTTATCTGTTCTCAGAGATATACCCGGAAATGTACTAACTCTCCAGGAGATACACATTCCGTGGTGCATTCGGAAGCGGCCCTGCCGAAGATAAAAACAGATATATGAAGATAACGAACGAAAGAGCTATCAAAAATAATATCGATCAAGGTACATGTCACGTAGATAATGATGAATCATGTCGTCAAGCTACAATTTATGTCACAAGACATAAAATTTATCGAAATCATCAATAAATTCAGAAAGAGCCGATTTAAAATATAATAAAACAGTAAAATAAAAAGAATTAAATATATTATATAATATCGATAAATAAATAAACTTTAAATAGATTTATGTTTAAAAGAAATATATCGAAGCAGTAATTGGAGTAGGCATTTTTCGATAAAACATTATATCTCGGATCCAAATCTTTAGGAAAATAATATTATTTTATATTCGGATATACTTATTGTTCCGGCCTTCGAAATCGTAACAATATGATCCTCATTTGATGGTGTAAATCTTGCAACATCGCGATACAATGAGATAATAAGGTACAGCAAATGAGACAGAGCAAATAGTGCTGCCCTGCTAATATTTGATCTGAGATAACACAAATCAAAACTCGCGCAAACTCTACACTTTCAGATGAATATCAGGAGATTCAATTAAATCGATAATTCCGAATAATATCTGGCTTTTCAATTGAAAAATTAAATCACAATCCTTCATCTTCATGCACTACGACGTTGCAATATCTTCATCAATTGTTATTAGAAGTAGATACAAATAGAATCATACATCTCTTGCACTTTTTATCATCATTCTAATATTTTTGAAACATTAAACTAGCTTTGTTAATCTAAAAAGAAACTAAAAAGAAACAAAAAATGTCTTCATTTGCAATTCTAATGGTATTCATTAAATTAGAGTCAATATTTGTTTATGAATATTTCATTTCAGAATTTATGTATGTCATAATAATTATTTATTATGTAGTTACATTAACCAGTAATTTCTATAGATTCAACATTGCTGAATATATTAACATTGATAGATTTAAATAACAAAAATCAGTTATACAAATGAAATTTAAATTAATAGAGCATTAATAAACATGTAATGTTTATCACACTAAAAAATAAATACAGGTTTAATAAATATTGGTTTACAATAATTTTTTATTCAAATACTATCAACTTTACAGACAAAAATTGTTTACTTTCTTCTCATAGAATTCTCAGAATTTTTTCAGAATTTAATACTATATTTTCTCATATTGGTAAAAATAATTGATAATTCAATAAGAAAATACAGTACTAAAAAGTTGATAAAAAATTCTAAAAAGATTTTTTAGAGTTCTATTAGAAGAAAATTAACAATTTTTGTCTCTTGCAGTTTTTCTGTGATAGTATTTGAGAAAAGATTATTGAAGACTAATTTTCGGCAATTTTTAGTAATTAATATTTTGTTAACTATTGCCAAAATTGCAAAATAGTAGAGGACTTTTCGACTCACAATCAGTTTAGTCTGGTCTATCTACACAAGAGGGCTTGGCAAAAATTTCGGGACACCCTATATATAATAATACTGTCATTTAATGGGAATGTTAAGTTATTTATCGCAGTATTTTCTAACAAACATTCTACTTGTTTTCTTTAAGGAAACGATGAAATAGAATTGTTAAAATCATTTTTATGAAATCTGTAAGCTTGGAGAGATTTACAAAGCTCGGTAAATATTTACATGGTCGCCCACGATCGATTATCTCCCGTCAGGTGTATCTCCGATAAGTGCTTTCTAAGAAACGTACGACGTCAAGTTGCACTTGTAAAAACTAACAGAAGATATCCTAAATATTTTATATTCAGCACCTGAATAAACTTTTCTAATAAAGTAGAAATGTCTGAGACGCACTCTGTCCACTGTATCCTAAAGTCACACAAAGAAAACATTAGATTACTCAGCAAATTTGAGAAATATCGTGAAATAAAAACTATAAATTGATAAATATTTTGGCAAGTGATATGACATTGGAAAATATATATTTTTTTCAAAGATTTACAACGAAATTCATAATATTTATTTCTTTCGAAGCACAGAAAAAATTTAATGAGCACACACATCACAGAAAATTCATTCTATTGCTACAAAAAATAATTATCAATCAAATACTTTTAAGTAATGGTTATCTTTAACAAAGAATGTTTTTTTGATAATAATCTTAAAATATACTTATTACAAATCTTAGAAAAACTTATTATGTACTCAAAACAAGAATTTATTTTCTTTTGAATAATATTGTAAATTAATCTCTTAGAAATGATTTATGATATACTAAGCAAATCCAATTTGTCTTAAATTAATAATCTTGAATAAAATATTAAATTTACTAAGAAATTCAGAATATATTTTGAATTTCAATGCTTATAATGAACTTAGGACAGATTTGTGGATTTGTAAAACTTTGAAACAAGTAATTATTATTCGCGTGCAGTATGCATTTTTCTGCGTACAGTGACGATAATGACGATTACATAAGTGCGGCCGATTTTACAAAATTACAATTTTGTTCTTGAAACTGTCCTTAGAGAAGTATCGGTTTGCCTGATGAAATATCTAACGAGAAATAATAAATGAATTTAAATGAATGAATAGAAAATAACAGGTATCTATCTACACAGATAAACTACAAATATTCAATTCTGTAAAGTATCTAGTTTTAATCTCGGAATGGAAGAAACGGTCATCTCTCTAATGCTTTTTGCATATAATGAAAGACGGACATCCTGATGTGAACGACAATAACTTACTGTGTTTCACTTTCACCCTCGAACCACGTCGCGTTGATGACCTTATCGCTCCACCACCCGGTACGTCACGCACCGCCTTGTTTCAATCCGATCGTTTCTGTGTCAATCACTCATAACGAATCGTTCGAAACGATCATCAATCGTCCCATTCGCATGAACTTCCGTTAATTGCCGTGCGACACGCCTGAACCGGAACACACAAAGCGATCGCTCTTCGAGAAAATCCGTTTCTCCGTAACGATTGTACCGTCACGTTCACGTGACATTATGAGTAACGCCGATATCACATTTTGTGAAACAAGGAGCATTAAATCGATTTCGATCACTCTTGTAACACAAGTAAATCCAACAATAGCAGATTATATCGAGCAAACGAATTAATGGCAGAATCGATATATATCTCAAACTATTTGAACCGCTGTCTATTGGAATAATAAAGGTACTTAAATCACTCACGGCGGGCGATGGATGAATGTTTGAATCCTTATTCGCACTCGTTACATGACACAGGCGAGATAAGAAGAATAAGGGAGATAAGAAGAAAGTCACAGCTTTCGTTCATCAATCGATCAGTAGTTGAAGTGCGTTCCATCGATCAAATAAATGCACCGCGTGAATAAAAAAAAAAAAAGGAAAGGAAAGACGTGCGATGTAATCGCGAGTGGGTCTCAGCCGCCAGGTAGACAGACACCGAGCAGCCTTTGCTGTTCGAACAACAGGTAGATACTGGCAGCGAGAGGCGGTCGAGGATGGGAATGGAGCGAGTGTGCCAACTCTCGGATGGACGACCACGGGATCGAAATGCCGAGATGCCAGAGCGACTCGTTAAGCCGGCGTCCACAATGGCTGGAAGGCAGAGCGGGTGTCGGATCACGATAAGCGTCCGAGCACATTCCTGTCTGTCGTCCTATGTCGCCAGATAATCGTGTCGAATAACTACGTTATTGACAATCACGAGTGTGACTCTGCTTGGGAATTAAAGGTGTGGTAATTGCACCGCCGCCGCGCCTGGGCTGCTCGGTGCGATTATCTGTACGCGATGGGAAATTCAACGGAAATTCAATGCACACGTTATGGAAAACGTTACATTAATATATGGATCAATATACATGAATAACAGGACATCGACAATTCTCAACAATTCTCTGCAAAATAATTTGTCGCTGATAAATTTTCATTAATAATTAAATCTTAGCAGCGTACATAATATTAAAATGCAACATAAACTATTTAAAAAAAATATATGTATACATATTTATTAACTTTATGATAGTACGACGTAATCGAAATTTTACTATTAAATAATTGATTGATTGCACATAATAAATTTTTGAAATTAATATAATGATTCTGTCACCTAATAAAGAAATTATAATTAAGCTATAAATTATAATTTACACGAATTATAAATACATAATTATGATTCATGGGTCATTTATTGAAATTGAATCAATCACTTTGCTGCTCTCTCTTGATTTTTAAATTAGATATCAAAATAATATTAATACATTGGATTTTAATAATTTGAATAATATTTTCTTTCAATCTTGTTTGTATTAACTTAATATTCGAAATTTTTCAACTTTATAAACAAGTTTTAAAAGAGATTTTATAATTTATTCTTTAAGCAAAAATACATTCCACAATTTTACCTTATTTCGTTTCAAAATTATATTTATTTTCAAAAAATTCTCCATTCAAAAATTAATACACATTAGATACATTTTGCGTTGAGTTTCAATCAGATAGGTACTCGCGAATACAGAAACACTGATATGATTTGTTTAGACTTTTGTAAAAAGAACTGACAATATAAGATTATATAACTGTAATACCTTTTACTTAATACATTTCCTTTATCTAAAGATGCATGTGGCTTATACTCGGTGTGTTTTATCTTCCTCTTTTTTTGAAGATAATTTTACAATTTTATAAGCTATGCCCTTTTATAAGTGAAGCCTTCTTAGGTGTGAAAGCCGCTTCAGTGCGTACGCGCGGGAGGTAAGAGGTTCAATCGTAATGAATTACAACGAGCCAGTCACTAAGAATGACTCACCGAGTACTCTAGCTGCAGCCAGCCGCTGTCGCACGGCACGGCGCACGTCACACACCGATAAAAGGCTCTCCTTGCTCTGGAAAGAGGAATTTGAACCGCTTGAGAGGGAAGTGAATAACACGAGCCGGGCATTAGGCGGATGCCAGGGGGTCCCGTACCTCTGAACCCCCACGTCCCGCGTCCAGACTGGACCGGTTCGACTGCGAATTATATGAATCATCGAAATACCGTATCGGAGAGCGTCTATAAGCACGTTAACGTAGATTCCAAGTAAAATCAAGGGCTTAACGGTATTCTCAGGAAATACTGAGAGCGCGTTTGTTCACGGATTACTTACAGCGGCTACAGACGATGACTTGCATTAAGTGAACTCGATAGTAGGATGATAAGCTAAATTTGTCCCCTGTATTAGACATACTTTCGGAAAATACATTGAAAACGAAATGTTTCCACAGATAAAGCAAATTCATCATAAGAATATACATATATACTGTTTTGTGTGTGTGTGTGTGTGTGTGTGTGTGTGTGTGTATTTGATTTATTATCCTATCGAAAGCTTCGGAAGCATTTTTAATATAATCGCTTAACAGGTCTAAACTTGTTATATATGAATAATATGTATAAATTGACGACAATCTATTCCTGTACAAGCAGAAAATCTTAATTTCTGAAAAAGAATTTTAAAGAATTTTTATTTGCATTGGTTTAATTGGTATCGTAAAATATCATTGTACATTGTAAAGAAATAATTTTTCATCCTAATTTTTAAGCTGATTTTATTGATTATTTATTACTAAAAGTGTTATTTATGTTATTTAGATACTAAAAAGTTTCAAAATTTGGATCCAAATGTCTAATAAATTGATCATTGTTTAATTAAGTAACAGTTTCTCATTACTATTGCATGATTGCATTTGCATATTAGCTCTTTTATTGTCAATTCTTTTATTATCTTCGACTGTATATCTTACAATTAGAATATGACACATAATTCAAAGAATTATTGTAAGGAACTATTATTTCGTATAAAGAATATCTTTATAAATATCTTTAAGATCTTCCTAAATGACGTGTATCATATACATGGTGTAACTAAAATAACTATTAATCATACAGCTAATAAAAATTGAGACAAAAAGTCCTCTACCATTTTGCAATTTTCGCAATATTTTTTTTTAGTTACTCAATGAGCAAAATGTATAAAATTGACGTATAAGACAGCTTTAAGATATCTTTAAGAGTTTTTTAAGAAAAATATTTCACAAAAAACAGATATCTTAAAATTGTCTTATACATCGATTTTATCCGGTAATATGGAAATTAATATCTCGTTAATTATTGCGAAAATTGCAAAATGATAGAGGACTTTTTAACTTAATTTTTTATTAAGAATAGCACTGTATGATTAGTGGGCATTATTTCAGTTACACCCTGTATAAATCTGCAGCTAACATGTAAATCATATAAAATTATTATATCTCAGAGATCTCGCTTTTCCGGAATATACGAACTGCATGTATACATACACATACACGTATGTATGACAAGAAACAAACGCGGTATTCGCTAATTGACAGTCAAAGGGTAAATTCGCAGCAATTCGTAAACGGCACGTGCTTCTGTTTGCTCAGCTCGACGCAGCATTAATTATGTTACAAGCGCACTGTTATATTTAGCGGCATCGGAGGTACACGCACGTGCATATACGCGGGGATTTTCCGATGAACCATACGCTACTTCGCACGCGAATTCTTTGACGCGTACAATGCGAATATTTGATGCAACGCTCTTACACAGACGAGGACATAAGAGTGTTATAAGAGTCGCGCGTCTTCCCGATGCAGCAAGTATGTCACCCAATTAAGTTGCTCATAATTAAAGAAATATGTTTCATATTGAACAAAATGTCTTTTAAGACTGTTTAATGTGAATACGCAACAAATAAGAAATAAAAGCTCTAAACGATCAAGCTGGATCTTTGTGCTTAAATAATTCGGTGTGAATGTACGTATTATATATCCAATTCTGCAAACTACGCGTCGTATTTAATTTTCAGTCTTAAAACACAATCTTAACAGAATAACTAGAGTATATAGTAATATTACAAATTAAATTGTAAACAATTTGATAATATTGATGCTCAAGAATCTTAGAAAGATCTTAATAATCTGATGCTGATAAGTATCTTGAAATTCTGGCCGAGGTAATATTTCTTGTAATAAAATTATTTACAGATTTTAAGATGATTATCAGCATCAGATTATTAACATCTTTCCAAGATGCCTGTAAACATCAATATTATTAAATTGCTTGCCAATTTAATTTGTGATATTATTACTCTAAGTTCTGTTATTCTCTAAAATCTTTGGAGTGAAATCTAACTCTAAAGATCATTTTTATAAATTAATAACTTAGTCATTTTTTTCAACTCCGACTGAATTATCACTATTTAGAATTAAATTCCACTTCAAAGATTTTAGAGAATAGGATTGCGTTTCTCTCTCAGAACTGAAAATTAAATTCGGCGCAGGATTGGATATGCAGTATGTAAATTCAATTGAATTATTTGAACATAACATAAAGATTTAGCTTGTTTAGAGCCTTTATTTCCTATTTGAAATTGTCTCTCTTAAATTGAATGGCTTTTGAGGAAATTCATCGAATGGAAAACTAATTGCGGGGCGGAGCAATTCTATCCCATAAAGCCCGCAATTCTACAAATATATGTTTGAGTCAAGAATGTTTCCACGTGTATTTATATTAATCTCGTATTATCTGGCATTACGAATCACCGAGATTGAAAGAATAAATGCCGTACTCAGTTTCGTTCGTTTATCGAAGTAAACGCCCGCCGAAGGCTTCGCGAATTGAGTCTTATTATTTTCCACGCACGGAAGCACTTAAACTCAAGAGATTGATGCGTGCCGATGCACCGAATATGCAATACGCGACTCGATACCTTCTGTACCTTTCACCAACTTCGATAAAGAATTATATTTAAACCAATGACACGTAACGTCGCGCAGCTGAGAGGAATGAAGAAATCGGTTGCTGTGCATTTTATCGCGATTTACCCGCATTCGTGGAATGCGATATCGTAATTGCATTATAGAAGGACACACACTTCTCTCTCTGCAATATAACTCCCTTACTATTCAATTTTCCAGCTCGCGGAACACGCATTTAACGGCACGAAAATATGAGCCACGAATTATTTTCTTTCATTCTTTATTCTTGCAATTATGCGAAAACTGTGTGTGTTGTAAAAATAGCGAGTAAATCATTTTGGAAGGCAATCTTGCCTAAACGTCGGTGCTTCTGTTATTATTCTTGGCAACTAAAATAAAGACAGCTGACTGACAGCAGCAACAAAGAATCAGAATGCATTTTCATTTCACTCTACAAATATCCGACGTCGAAAACTTTCTCAGTATGGAATGAAAATGCGCGGCGCCGTGCCGTTCAAGAAGACACGTGTGTTTGGTATTCAGCATCGTGCATCACTCATCTATACAAGGTGTCCGAAAAGAACAAGAGTTTCTTTCATCGATTTTTCGACTAATTTTAAGTTGATAATTTCACGGAGAAAGTCTCGAATACTACCTCTTTTTATATTTTTTCATTTCGTGTAATACATTTACTTTCTTAATCCTAATCGATATTCATTTCAAAATTTTCTTAATTATTATTATTCGCGAATATAGTATATTATACTTTAATTTAATGTATCTTTACTTACAATTAATGTAATTAAACGATTTTTTTCTATTTCAAAAATCAAAATCAGAAAAATAAGATTATGTAAGATTGTGAAAAACGTTTGTTGTACAAATAATTTTTCATAATATAGTTGAAAAAATCCGGGCCCATCCGCGAATACTGATTTGGATTGTACGATTCTTATTTTATTAAAAATCTTTCTCTAAGAAGGAAAAATTCTAATATTTTGTTGATGTAATCCGTAACTTTTTAATTTATGTATCAAAATGTCTCCATTCTATTTATGTTCAATTTAGAAATTGTAACTCTACATTTTTCAATTTTTGTTAACAATTTAAAAACAATTTGGATTCCTTATATCTAATAACTCAAAATGAGATGAGAATTAAGACTACAAATCGGTGCTGTAATTGGTCCACTATATATACTATATATTAATACAAAAAACTATATTTAACTAACGTTTAAAGAACTCATGTTCGATCATATAATTTTTGTTAAGCAACAACGAGTTGTTCCGTGAACAGAAGAAATCCGTGTACAGCAAAATTCATCGTTTTTATTTTCAAATACTCCGTATATATCTCCTATATAAGCGTAAGACATTTAATATTCTCGCATGGAAAGGCAGGATAATTATTAACTATAACCGAGAATCGCGTCGGTAGAGTTGTTAATATCATGAAAGTGCATTTCTGCGAACCGTTCTCGATTTCTTTGCCGAGGCTAGCATTCTATTAACCCACAGACTGAATCGACAGCGAATCGTGATCATTATCAAAGAGAGTCATTCAACCAAGTTCAAATACATATTAAACAGATATCGTATAGAAGTACATACACGCCTACATACTCGATGATGCGCGTGGGATGGCTATCAAACCAGCGGCTGTTGACACCGGTTGAACAGAATGGTATACTAAACATTAATGAATAAGGTAAATGTCCCAGTGACCAAACATTTACACAAAATCTTATTTTTTTACTATTTCTTTCTTTATTATTTACTAT
>NW_017259230.1:563053-591304 GCF_001594045.1 Atta colombica | reverse complement strand
GAGAGAGAGAGAGAGAGAGAGAGAGAGAGAGAGAGAGAGAGAGAGAGAGAGAGAGAGATTAACCCGACGTCATTGTGACTCGAGATATTTTTAAACATCTGTATTTTCTTACATACTTCGTAGATTTTAACTAATCGCCCTGCAGCTGGAATTAAGACTTTCTAAAACCATTGTTGACATTGCGAGAATAAACCAAAAAAATATTCAGGTTATCATGATTAACTTCAACGTCCGTGTAACATTTTAGCATAATGACGCCAGGTTAATAATAATAAGATTCAGAATAAAAATTAAATTCAGTGATAATTTAAAATTAAGCGCACCGCTTTGGCAAAAAATTACGCATAAATTTTCCAAAATCACAATTAATAATAATAAATTCTGTGTAGGTCTGGACATAGAGATACAAGTTCGATCATTGGGACGTTTACCTTATTAAAAACGTGGAAAATCGTGGAAAATCAGCACAGCTACGCGAATCGTTTCTCCATCAAAAGGACATCGCGTTAGCTCGCGTTAGCTCCCCAACACGATGTGGAGATTTCCTTTTGCCACAACGGAAAACTTTCTCGAGATGCAACGTTCTCGCTTGTGCGTTCACTCGTTCATTCGCTCGCGGTGCGTACAACGCATTCGCGGAAGATCTATATATAGCGGCGCCGCCACAGATACGCGCTCGAGTTTAATGTTGCGACCGGGCCGGGAGCTCGAGTTCATAAGTAATTGCGGGCGTGAAATCCGGTTCGCGCGCGGCGGCATTGCGCGAATATATGTTATTATCGGTGGCCGATCGGAAACTGGCCGGATAAGAGCTTTCATAAGCGCGCGCGCGACATTCGTCATTTCGCAGGTAGGTATGCTGGCCAGCCGCGCCGGATCGCGCCGGGATGTCCTGGATACATCGATGGTTGGCTCCACAAACTGGATTCGCGATTCGACGGAAAAAGAAATATTTGAGATTTTTGGCCGATCGCGTGTAAGAACAAGCTTCAAGACAAGTCTTGAAATTGTGTTCGACGTTCTCACGCACTTCCATTGCACGTATTGAGAACAAATGAATAAATTCTAAGATTTTCTTGGGTTGAACATTTTTATTTATATATCCCTATCTTCAACTTATAGAGATTAAATTCAGTGATAATCTAAAATCGAAATTAAGGAGATTTTTCTCGCATTTGATGAAATATAACAAGTCTATAATATATATATATATGTAATACAAAAGTTAATAATATCAATAATATCTAGAAAAAAATTTCTTTCTTGACTTTTATTTTGAAGATACTTAATTCTAAATTTATAGAATTTTATTATATACATTTATTATATACAAGTTGAAGGTATAACTTTATTCTGTAGTTATTCTCTTTTAAATTGAAATCTTTTATACTTGCGTATAAGACAGCAATTTAAAAATTGTTATAATTATAAAGTAAACACTTACGTTTATTCTTGTAAAATTTCATTTAAATTGATCGTACAGTTTACCAGAGATATTTATATTTATATTTTTCAATACAAAAAGCTAGAATATATGTAAAATGGACAATGCGTCAATCAAATGAACATTTTACAACTTTTATTTTGTCATTTTGAAAATATTTAGTAACATATAAAATTAACAATAATTAATATATATAATAGCATAAGATATTGTTAGTAATTTTTTTATTCCATTATTTTAATTGTTTTACATATTATTATGAATAAACTGTCTACTGACTAGGCGGAAGAAGCGCGAGAACTTCCTTAAGAACTCGGTTTTGTAGAAACTTTTTTTTCGCAAATACATTATACTCATAATTTTCTTTACAAAGCACGTGAATTTTTCGAAGAGAAATACCTTTGAATTCAAAGTGACAAAATTTTTCTTGGAATTTCATCCAAAGCTTCTGCTCAAATCTAACAATGTGCTTTTAACGCACGAGCGATTTATTATTAGTTATTATTAGCATAATTTTATTAATATATTTATTTCTAAAGATTCAAGTGAGATTATTTCTAGAAAGAAACTGTAAGGTGCACTCAGATAAAATAGAAGTTAAAAACAGCGAGACGTTGAGAAGCAGTAACGCTTGTAAAGAGATAAGACATCAAGGTTAACATGATATCATAGTTCGATTTATGAAAAAGAAGAAAGTATCAGATTTCCGTAAACATCGTACATTTAATATGGAGAGATATTTATTATATCCGAATATTCTCATCTATGTATATTTATTAACAAATGGATATTTGAGATTTCCTTTGATTGAATATATTTCTATTTATATGTTCTTCACTATAAAACTTAAATTCAGTGATAATCTAAAACATCTGATAAGTTAGTGAAACAAAATGAGCAAAATCAATTCTAACATTTTTATTTATTGCTCATTTATTGCTAAGAACATAGCCGATCTACATGAAAATAACGTAAGAATTTATTGTTGCTGTCGAAATATACAAGTTACAAATTTGTTGCTTGTAAAATAAATATAAATAACAACTTTGAAAAATATCAACGTGCCGGCGAAACAAGAGTAAGATACCAAGTAGTAAGTAAAGCGAGCACGCACTAAGATTTATCATTGTTATTTACACTTATTTCGTGTTTAATAAATTCAAAGGGATTCATTAGGATATTTCGACAACAACAAATTAGCAACAAATTTCTATGTTATTTTTACATAAATCGGTTTTGTTATATGTATATTGTTCCGCTAATTTAATCTTTCTTCAGCGGAACATCATTTTTAAAAAAAGCCGACAGAGTAACAAATTTTTTTCTTTGGCACTTTTTTAACAACAAATAAGCAATAAATAAAAATGTTAGTTAGAATTGATTCTGCTCACTTTGTTCCGCTAATTTATAAAAAGTTAATCTAAAATTTAAAATTAAGTGTACCGCTTTAACAAAAAATATACTCATAGATTTTCTTTACAAAGAACACTATATTGTATATTATTTTATTATTATTTATTTAATGATAATATGTAACTATAAAAAGCATTGTTTTTCATAACAAAATATTATTTATTAAAATATTATTTATGAGTAAATAAAGAAGAATTAAAAATTGTATTTTTAATAAAAAAATATGTCGAGTTATACTTTTCACTTAATTAAATCCGATATCCATTAACTTCTTAAAATCATCGTTGACGTTTCATTCTATTAAAAGCTAACGAATAAGAACATCACTATCCCATCAAGCTATTAAGTTAAAAGATCAAATGCTGAGAAGATTGAAGGATAATAACTTGTCGCGATAAAAACGCATGCGTCTAACGATGCTATTTCGAGCTTATGGTCTAAGATCTTATAGTCTAAAAACTCACTTGCGATTCTCTCAGGAGTGATTTGGATATTATAAACCTATCATTAGAATTCATATATCAGAAACACTCGAGAAAAGATATTCTCCGGGTCGCGTTCTAAAAATACATGCCAAATAAATCTTGATCATGCATCCGAAACAGAACCCTTCTTCGGCTTGTACGTAGTAACCTCGCCGCAATTTGATCGTCAATTAACCCTTGTACTATCAAGAGGGGTCTACCCAGACCCCAATAGTGAGGTTTCATTCATATAACATTTTTAGTATCGCACTCGAGAGTGTCAGTCATCTCTTTATTTCACTCAAGTAGAATCGTCAAATAAATTCCATTATTCACATTCCATTAAATAAATGACTCTTAAAGAATTCTTATATAAATAATAAAATAAATTAAATAGTTCAATTATTTTAGTTAATTAAAATTAAATATAAAACTCACAGACTTAAATGTAAATCATTCGACTTACAAGTAGCTGTATAAATCGCAAATTATTATATTATCATCGCAATTATTACATATATTATTAGTATCGCAAAATTATTACTATTACATGTTTTTGAATTAAATGATACATATTGTTTCGCGTTTTATATTTCCGCTTAACTTTTCTAGTACGCATGTACTGTGCGAATGTGTACGTGCATTGTATTATACAAATTTAATTGTATTAGAAATAATAAACTCAGATCACACGGATCTTAGATCATGTTGGATGCA
Source organism: Atta colombica (assembly GCF_001594045.1). Lineage (NCBI taxonomy): Eukaryota > Metazoa > Arthropoda > Insecta > Hymenoptera > Formicidae > Atta > Atta colombica. The sequence goes on along the minus strand of NW_017259230.1, from coordinate 587,266 downwards.
ATGGACACTGCTCCCTCCCATAAAACAGAGTTCACTGCGTAACACGACGTACCGCGTGCGTCCGAAAGGAAAAAAAATGCACGCGGAATAATGCGTGCGGTAGGGGATGGCGCCAATCCGCGTCCTCCCCTCCCGCACCGCGCCACTCACTCCATGCCACATCACGCCGCTCCTCGTCGACACCGTTGTGACTCGACCAGCGGAATAGCTACAATATTCAAGTTCTTATTCTTAGAGAGAATCTACTTACGTTCTTATTCCACATCTCTGAGTTATTTTTATCGATATCACAAATAATAATTTGTTTTAAAAAAAGATAATGAATACAAATGTATTTCATTATCTCCAAATTTATAGATTGAACCTATTCAACTAGTTTCTCTTGAAAAACTATACAATATACTATACAATATATTTATGAGGAAAACATAATAAATATAATTTTTTTATCATTTTGTATTATATCAATTTGTGCAAAATTATTTTATAAAACAACAGTCAATCAGAGAAATATTTAAGGCATTCGAATCAAGTGAATTTATAGTATGTAATAATTTACTTTATTTCGCTTTCGATATAATATTGTATCAAAGAAATTAAAATCGCAATCACGCAATCTGGATCTTTTTTTGGCAGAAGCAAAATTCTACTCTCAAATTTCTCCGAAATAAAGGACGATAGACTTCGGGTTTTTTTCCTCCTAAAATCTTGTTAAAATAGATATTTGATAATGTAAGAAATGTTGAAAAGTAATCCATGAATCTTCTCATATTTTTTAAGAGACTAGAATTTTAAAATAAACAGATTGCAAATGGAGAGAATAAAAATATGACAGAATAATGGTATTGTAGACGCAGGATTAATAATAAATATTTCAATAATCTGAACAAGAAAATAAATATAGTAATAAATCCAATTTCTACTTCAAACTATTATCGACAGTCAGAGCTCAATAAAAAAAAAAAAAATTGTCTAACTTGCAAAAGTACGGACTTTCGTAGTTTTCGACATCTTTCTTTTGGAAGCAAGTAGCTATGCGCCTGTCCACGAACATATTAGTATCCCTAAGTATACCTCACACCGCAGAAAGACGAAGAGGAAAAGAGAGAGAGAAAGAGAAAGAGAGAGAGAGAGAGAGAGAGGCAGAGGAAGAGTGCAAGCTGTGTATCGGGAGGAGCGACGAGAGATAGAGAAAGAAAGTTGGCTATGTCGGACGTCTGCTCGTCGGATCGTTTTTCTCCAAGGAGCGGCGCCTCCACATGGGATCGGTCGACCGGATCACCGGCACTGCTTCATATGTTGCATTAAAATGAAAAAAAAAAAATCACTGCAGAGAATACCGATATGATGTTTCATTCAAATAAAATTGAAAAAGGGAGATCTTTTACTCGACTGGGTCAAGTAGAAAACAGAGCAGAAGTGAAAATTTTAATTAAAAACTTAATTATAATTTTAACGTTAAAAAGACGAGTATCTACCCTCAAATTTCAAGTATTATATATTCACAAATCCTTTCGCTCACCTGTAGAGAGATACAATCGACATTTTTTGTACTTATATACTTTTATACTTATTGCTTTATCTATCATCCTCTATTTGCTTTAATCAAAAAATTAAGCTTTCCTTTTCTTTCATTTTTTAAACCCCTTTTTAGAAAAGGGAAAGGAAATGAAGTCTATAATTACAATTTCTGTTTATTTTTTTTTTATCAGAAGTCTTCAGAAGTAACCAACTAATTTTATGAAAAGGATTCTAGGATTCGAATGTACAATATCAATAAATTGAGCCAAAAGGAATGGGAGTCGAGGTCGTTACTTTCTTCCTCATGAGAAAAATTCCGCTCGGACGTAATACCGGTTTTAAGTTTACGTTTAAAAATAAGCCGAATCGACGGCATTGCACATGCACGTGCCGCTGATTTCCAAAAAAGGACTCAAAGGTACGACGACTATCCCGCCCGTTAACCCACAATTTTGAAAGCCGGTCACCTCTTTTCGTTTAACCGTAGGACGCGATGCGTATGAAACGCGATGGAATAAAGATAACTATCAAAAGTTCCTACCGGAGGTTTGAATAATGCATAGTACGCGATAAGGTGCTAACAAAAAGCTTTCAAATCCTGTGCGTTAATAAAGTCTCCTATCGCTTTCCTCATCTACTTGACAATCATAATATTCTCTCGCGAATAATACTTTTTCTTCGATAACGTCACGTTATCTGTTATACATCCTACGATATCTACAACCTGATACAGTAACGGAAAATGCGAATTTGATGATCGGATCTGTTGGAAATCAGCTCGAAGCACCTTCCAGCTCCTAAGTAATTTGATCAGCTCATTACGTTGAGGTCCACGTCCTCTTTAGTACTCTCTCCGTAATCTTTCCCCGCGAAACAGGAACGATGAAAGTGATTTCTCGCTCTAGGATTGCGGTACGAATAACGATTGCCTCCTAGATTCTTTTTTTTTCTCCTTCATGAATAATTTTCACTATGCGATCGATATGTCGCATAACTATCGGATCTCATTGTCAGTCGAACCCGTGCACATACCTATTCGCCAAATCTTCATCATTTTGAATGTTTTGAAGGTGACTGCAAAAAAAATTTGTTAGTTTCCTTGTTCATTGAGAAAATTTTCACAATTGCAATTCATTTGTTATGTAGCATTTGCCGCGATATAAGAAAACCAGGGATATAAGAAAATCGGTATATTCATAGATTCTTATTTCAACGACGTCTTAAGTAATGTCTTAAAATGCTAACATAGCCCTCTTAAATAAAGTCTTAAGAATGTACAATCTCCAATATTAGGTATGGGAAAAAGTTCGTGGCGTTTTTCCCGTTAGATGGCATTAAAAAAAACACCACGAACTTTTTTCCACATCTAATATAACAATCGATGAATACCCAGATGAATTAATTTCAAGAATACAGAGTCGTTCAAAGTAATTACGACATTTGTGACAAATTAGAAAAATTTATCTCAAATTATTTTATAAATCAATATAAAGCTGATATTAAAAATTTGTTAGTTAATAAGAAATTTGTCACAAATTATTCAGTTGTTATTACACATAATCTTTTTACATCATAGAATATTTGCTTTATTTTTTCTTCTTTTTCTTTCGTATACAAGCCAATGCTAGTAGGTTCTAGCTAAATAGGTTTCAGTCACAATCGTCAGCTCTGTTTGAGAATTTTTGCGACCCTGGGGTACTAATGCGTTTATACAGTATAGGTAATTAACGGAGACAATGCTGGTGTTATCGCAATAAAGTTGCAAGTTCCCTTGAGCGATGCGATTAGATCGCCGCACCGTCATAACGTGATTAAAGATAGCAAAATTGATCGGGGCGATGTAGACGATCGCGATTTCTTGAAATCTGGGTTGGGCGAATCGCGCAATCTGATTGTTGCTAGCATGACATTGACAAGTCCAATTAGGGATCTAACATACACGGCGATCAGCGCGTTGTAATAATCGCTTTGCTTGCCGATGCTTTCTAATTACGAAAATCATTGTAGATATAGGCACCGAGAACATTTTGCAACATTTCACCGTGTATTAACAGTGAATCAACTCACCTAGAACCGCGCTGATCGTTCGTGAACATTTTTGCGCGATTTTTGCGCAATTAGATACCAAGCCACGTATGAAAGAATTCGCTATAAATAGATAATTATTCGTTTAATATTGCACATTTGGTTTTATCATTCAAGTGAAGTACGATACTGGCTGGTTTGCCAGAAGGAAACACATTATTCTTTTTGTTATTTTTTTAGATATAAACTAAAAGAAAATGCTTCATTCACGATAATGAATTAATATAAGTATTGAATGTTTTCGATATAAAATAATTTTCATTATGCTTGCGCAAACATGAGAGATATGATCGTCGCTTTGATTTTGTAGTAGATAAAATAGAATCGAAAAGTTATTTATATTTTCTATAACTCGCTACATAATAACTTTCTCGAGATGGGGGAGGTAACATGTAATTATATATTGAGGGGAGTAAACATGTAATTATATATTTTATGACTACAATCTTAATAACATTAAGGTTAAAGAAAAAAACTAGCGTTTACCCGATTAGTCTATAACTTAATAAATTTGATCATAAAATTAATAACTAATAAATAATTAAAATTTAATGATTTTATAAATTTAATTATAAAATACATCTACTATTCCTTTTTACTGTTTATATGGCATTAATTAACATAAATTAAAATTAATTTCAGAAAGATATATCATTAATTAAAATTAAGAACTATCTATTTGAGAAGAACTTTTGTTTAAATAATTTGTTCAAATAAATTAGTGGTGAAAGTATAAATGCAGCATTGCGATATTTTCTAATAATAATAATATCATTAAATAATAAGTTATTGGTAAATGAAAATACAAAATTCATTTTATTACAAGTAACATTTTAAAACATAAACCTTATACACAATCATAATACTTCAAAATCAACAGGTCATAAACTAATTTAACGCATCTTATAAATTTTCCACTTGTTGATCGTACATTTATTACAGATAAGATAGCGTGACAATATTTCTCATTGACGAAATTAACGAGCCATAATTATTCATAATTTTATATTATAGTCATCAATTAAATAGCAGTCTCATTTAAAATTCGAGTTCATTGTGGATCAAATTCATCTTCGAGCATATATCAATGACACTTTCTGATCTTTACGGTTGGATTTTCATGCGCGTACATCTAATTTTACGCCCGGTTCGAAAGTCGACGATAGAAAGACAGATATCGTTTACGACGCGACGGTCAGTTTTCATAGTGTTAACGCGTGTGGGGCACGGCACGGTTGTGCATTCTCTCCGTCTTACATATGTACATGCCCGAGGAACAATGACGGTTAATTGTCGCAATTAGAGCACTAAGTTTACGGATCAGCAATGCAGCTGTTCTAACGCGTGCGAGCGCCAGCAATTTTCAACCGATCGCAATTAATCGCGTCACGACAAAATCTCTCAGCAAGAGTCTCTCAGCTGTCGCCAAAAAAGAAAAATAATTCGATATACCAATTTTATATTCTTGAAAGATACAGCAGATATCTTAAAGACAATGATTCCTCGAAAAGTATCTCTCTAAAATTACTAAAACATTTTTTACACATTTTTCACTTTGTACTTTTCCAAATAAAAAAATAGAGTTAAAATAGAGTAAAATACTTTTATATATCAAAGAAGCAAAGACAACTCAATTCCTTAAGTTAAATAATATTTTGTTATCTTTAACTTTCGTATGTGTCAAAATATAAATTAATCCATTTTTTTAGTTAGTTTCTAAATAACGTCCATGTTAACGTTCATATTAAAGTTGCATTTAAATAATAAGCTAAATTTAAGTAATATTTAATACATTTTCTAAATTATATTTAAGAAAATTATTAAACTATTTTGATTAAATTAACGAGATATTGAGAAGGAGTGGCGACTTATAGAAATGATTAAAAATAATTCAAATTGAATATAATTTGACATTATAAATCTAATAGTGAAAATTTAATAATCACTTAGTAATGTATTGGAGTGTGAATATTTAATTATCCAGGTATATACATCGTAATTAAAATGAATATGTGATTGATTTGCCACTCTGTTTTATTTCTGTAACGCTCGTGAATGACGAAATCTATTCGCGGACGTGCTGACCATCAGAATAAATAGAATAGCATCTGTAAAGTATTCAGATTCAATGAAGAGTCAAGTTACTATTATTATATTCGACATCTCGTACTACGTGCAATTATTATCTTATCTTACAAGGATGTACTGTGATAACACGAGTTCACTTATAACGGTTGATAAGTACATCATCAGGAATATTGCCTCTCTTCGAATTTCATCGAGCTAATTGCAATAATCTTTCGAATACGTGTTATTACACATAAAAGATAAGGATGTAGATTTTTCATCACCTTTCGAAGATTACACATAAAAAATCAATTTATAAGCTATTTTTCCCTTTTTCTTCTAGTTTCCCTTTCCTATTTCCATCCTCCTATTTTCTTAACGGTTCCTTCACTTTGTGTATCGCAGCCAGACGATTAAGACGTTTCTTCGCAATACAGTTTTCTTAATTTTTATACTCTTTTGCCAACGTTAAATTATCCTTGACAGAAGAAATTTTGTATTAATACTTTTTTGGAGGTCTTTTTATCATTAGACATCGCAACACTATAAATTTAAGGTAACTTTAACTATAAGTTTTAATTTAGACATATATAGTAACTACAGACGGACTTTCTTTATTGTATTTTCTGTATCTTTGTAACTTAATGTTCTAGAGTTTTTCTTTGCTTTACTGTATTGGTGTAATTTTTGTTTCCATTATTTTTTAGATTTTTAACGAGAATTGTTGTATTTACGGTACCTGTGAATAATTTTGCGCATTTTGACACCAATATGGAATTTTATTTATTTTGATATCATTTGCGCTATATCGTTGCGGATGTAATATCGGAATTCACGATGACAGGATGCATTTTTCTTATAACCGATAGTCAGTTATATTTTATTAGTTGATCCGTTTATTTAAGTTTATTAAATTTGTTTATCTGTTCTATTTTAATTATGTTTATGTGAAAATGACCCGATCAGGCTCGAAACGACGATATTTATTATTTGCGTTATCATGATAATTATATTTGTTTCTTATATTTATATATTTACATTGTTTAGTTCATAGCCTTTCATTTATTTTTAAATCAATTTAACCTTTTTGTCAATACATACATATGTACTTGGATATCCAAGCAATAAAAATTTTGTAATTACTTTCTAAATTCTTTAGAATGGAATCTCACTGTAAAGAGTGAAAATTGAGTCAGCCGTGAAAAAGAGTAATTCAATTTTCAATCTTTAAGAGTGAGATTTCACTTTATAGAGTAACAATTAATTCATTCTAAAAGTTTTAGAGAGTATATATGAATTGCGTTATGATACTCCAATTATCTAATCGGAAAGAAATTGAATTCTTTGAACTAAGCAACTATCTCAATCTTTTTTTGAAACTATATAATCAAATTTGCAAGGAAATATACGTTAAGATATCGTTGTCTCAAGACTTTTGAATTATGTACGAAGATTTAACACCATTCCATCGATTAAAGTAATTGCAACTCAAGCGACCTGAATATATGAGCGAGATACAAATTCCTTCAAACGACAAAGAACAGTTTTACACAGACTTTATGTCATTTTCACTTTTACATTTTAGCGAGAATTTTGAGAAACATAGTAAAAAGCTAAAAAATTGCATTGAGAGAACATTATGATTTAAATATAAATAAATTAAAATTTTTATGAGCAATTAATTTATCTCATTCTACAAAATACAGATAATCGTGTATTATCTTTGAGACTTATCTCTCAACAAGAAATAGATCGCGTTGCACCGATTAATCGTAAGATATTATTTAATCTAACGTGAACATACATTTATGGCAATGAAATAGCTAGTTCACAAAGGACATTCCATTGTGTCTTACGTCGTCCGCTTTATCTTTTGTCTTACGAATGTGGCTGCGAATGTTAGAATAAATAGAAAGGGACGCGACATCGCGTCGTATCGATATAGAAAGGGATAATGTCCTATCGATCCAAAATATTTCTATTCTTTTAAAACCGACAACACGATAGATATAAGGCGAGTTTTTAAATTCATCGATTGATTAATCACATTATGCGCAAATACAATTTTGCGATTGATCAAACGATGAATTAACAAATTTATCTATAAAAAAGCATAACTTCAAAGAAAGATATTTTATTAAGATTTTTAAAGTAAGTAGAACACCAAATGTGTGCATTTTTTGCACCAGATTCATTAATTTACAAATCTATTAATCATATATAATTTTCTAACTGGGAAGAAATTGATTCTTTGAACTAAGTAATCATCTCAATCTTTTCTTGAAACTATAATCAAATTTGCAAGGAAATATACGTTAAGATACGTTAATATCGTTGTCTCAAGACTTTTGAATTATGTACAAAGATTTAATACCACCCCATCGATTAAAGCAATCGCAACTCGAGCGACCTGAATGTACGAGCGAGCCATACCATAGCCGAGGGTTAAGCCCGGCAGTACCGAGAATCGTGTAATGTATGATGACACGCGTAACAAGACTATCATCGGCAAAGACGCTTTTTGCACGACGCGCTATGAATATTGAACAAGGACTTGCGCATTCGTAATAATAAAGGGGCGTTTGTATTATACGATATTATATATAGCGGAAGAGCGGGATATATCGCATCTCAAGATAGACCTCGAGATATCGCCCACGATATCTCCGAAACCAATCGATGATCGTGGCTTATATTAATGAAATCTGATTTGCATACTTCTAGTGCAGCAACAAGCAATAGTTATAATTTGCACCGACCAATAACTATCTCGAACTGATGTCATAAGAAATAGCGGTCGATAAGTATATGATTCAAGGATCAAAAGCAAAGATTTTTAAACCGCTAGTCATAAAATCAAAATTGACAAAATCAATGAGGTAATTCACGAAAAACGATTTTAAATTATAGCGACGCTTTTTACCAAAGTTTAGAGCATTAAAAACAGACTTAATAAACCCAATTTCGAAAACGACTCTTTGATGCTTATTTCTCTTGACAAACATCTAATCTATTTTCTAATAGATCAGATTATATTCGTCAATCAATAAATAAAATAAAAATAAATAACTTCACTTAGTATTTCGATAATTGATATAACTTTGTGACATAATTTTTGGAGTACAGAAGAAAATCATAAATATACCTCCTTCATATGCCCTGTTTTTCTCTTTCTTTTGACGAAAGATGTAAGATTGTTTCTTTTTTTTATTTCTTTATTTTTATTAACTCCTAATACAATTTTCATTCGCGTTAAAATATTTGGATCTCACGATATGCCGCACTACGTCACACGGTCTTGTTTCGCGGCGGCACTTTTCCGCGCGGTCGACTACGAGAAGCAAAACCGGTCTGGAACGAGTCCGCGGAACGACGCTGACGGACGCGACGCGACGGTCCGATGTGCGCCGAGGTTGGCGTCACTGTCAGGTTTTGGCAATTAAACAGCAATTGAGAAGAAACAAGGCAGGACAAGTGCAGTCGCTCTAAAATTGCTGGACGATCTTTAATTTCCTACAAGTTGCCAAGCAACTCTGCTCGAGATAAATCACTGGCACTTATTTTGAGTCAAATTGCAAAAAATTCAATATCATTAATGTATCAGATACAAAACAAACACAATAATTATGCACTAATGTTAATGATATTTTTCAGATAATCCTCTTGTTATCCTATAAATTATATATATTATAATATAAATTAAATTAAAATTTTTTTTTATATATTATTAAAGAATTTGAAATCTTTGCACACGTACATGGATACAAAACATAAATATCATACAATACATATATGTATATATTTATTTATATCCATGTGTAAAAATTTCAAGTTCTCTAATAATATATATAATTCAATTTACGTAAGTGTAACATTTCGTTTGCATATGCCGCTGCAAGATTCGTTTATACTATTCATATATATGCGAGTTTCATGCAACTTTTTAATATTTTGCGTTCTCGCATTTTTATTTGTGTATAAGTATATAACAGACAGTTAATTAAAGTTTCATGAAAATATAAATATGAAAAGTTTGTAGATAATATTGAGTGAGAGACTCTCGCTCTCTGTGTGGAATATATACAGTGATTATTTTAGTACATACGTTGGTAAGCCTGGTCGCTGTCATTACACCCACGACGCTATGTTGCGCGACGTAATAGGAGCGTAACCGTACGAGCGGACTCACAATCTCGAACAAGTTTTTCCTTCTTATTTTTCTTTTAGCTCTGTGATCTTAGCATGTCACAAAAATTTACAAATTAATCGCAAAAAGCCATTGAAAAAAATCTATTGACCTTTCACGAGGTAAAGCGAAAGAAATTCAGAACAATAAACTTTAATATTAACTTTTGATTTTACTTATTAAGCCTGAATCATTTTAAATATCCTGATTAAAGAAAGAAAGAAATGATTCTACGTCAATACTATTTTTCGAAATTATTCGACTTCGTATATATATTTATGCTAATAGTAGTTCCCATTAATAACAAGATTTTGCGACATAAAGAGCAAGTGGGTATTAATTGGCACTCGAATATGCAGCGCGTTCATTACATAAAAGAGTGTACGAAAATGAAGGATAGATTTAAGGAGTTAAGGGAGGATAAAAAAAAGATATTTAGACAAGTTTTATTTAGACAAAACAAAAAGAGGAAAACTAAAGAAGTTAAAAAAAGATAGAGATAAGGAATTTAATAGAAAAGAGAAGCAAAAGAGAAGAAAGAAACATGATAGATAGGTTAATTAGGATAGGATAAGATAAATGGTAAAAAAGAAGCGGTAATGTGTATGTAGAAAGAATTGCGAGTATTGCTGTGATAACATAAGAAACGTGAATTAACTACAATATATTTAAGATATAGATAAGATACAGAAGGGCAATAATAAGGATACGAAGAGAAACAAGTAAAGCAATTAAAGTAAAAGAGCGTGTGAGTATGGTATGGATAGATGAATGAAGTAAAAACAATGTTTATAAACCATAAATAAATAAATCTCCTTCTTGACTTTATATAAGTGTTAAAAAGAATAAATTCTATTCTATTCTATATATATGCATCGCATTTGATGAGAAATGCGTTGGCTGAACAGGTTCGTTTGCTGTTACGCCATTGCACACGCGACATATTTCGCCTACCACGTACGTGCCCTGCGCGGCCCACTCAATCAAAGATATTTATACAGGGTGGTCCAGGAGAAGAAAATAGAATTAAGATGAAAGATCTTTCCATCATCATAATGTATCGTAACGCATCATTAAAAGCAATTGTATTCTGGACTGGCTACGAAGAACTAATTATTATGTCTTTTCACAATTTTCATTTGTAATTGTCTAATAATCAATTCGTTAACAAATTCTGTTAAAACGGTGTCTATTAAATAATGAAAAGATAATATTTGGCAAAATTGAGGTGTGTCGAAGTGAATTGTATCTATAGGTATCAATTAGTGGTCTTAAAATTATTAGTTCAACTTTGTCTGCAACGATTTGAAAGGAACGATTTGAACGTGTATATGTAATTTTTTTCGAAACATTCCATGCATCACGCCTAGAAACTGCTTTCTAAGAAAAACAATTGGACAAAGATAGTCGCTTAAGAATCAATTTATTTATTAATATTTCAATACTTACGCGTAGCATGATTTTTAAATACTATCAAAATCCGTCAAGTAAAACTACAGAGTACGCGGTTAAAAGATAAAAAAGAATAATATTGTACGTAATTAAATTCCGTAAGCTTACTGACAACGCCAATTCGATTTGCCTGAAAAGCCGCACGTGCCCAAGTTAAGTCCGGATGCATCAAAGATCACGTTCATTACAGGGAAGAACTGATTTATGGAACATAGTGGCCTCGTGAAAGGTATGGAATGGAAAAAGAAAGGACCGGACTGCAGCGCTTAACGAACTCGATAGAAACGCTTTTCACCGTTAGTCAACAATCTTCCAGTAACTCTGATGCTTCACTGTCAAATTCGACGAATCTTGTCTACGACAATCCACGCATCGCGTTGTAATTTTTATCTTGCTATTTTATTGTATCACGAGTACGATAGGAAAGAGAAAGATCAAAACTTCTAACGTCTGCTAAACTGTATCATTAATCTTTTGTGAACAATGTTAACCCGGTAATAATTATTAATATTCCAACATTAATAACTGTTGCGGTTCACATCGGCAATTTTAATTAGTTTGTGATTTATTCTTTGAGCTAAAGATATAATTTATATGTTATTAAATTTTCTAGTATTTAATTTGAACATAAGCCAATAATAATTTATTTATTAGTAAGACAATTGAGAAATGTGTATAAGAATATCGCAAAAATAATTTTGAAAAATTAACAAATATTCATCATTTCGTTATAATTTAGGTGATTCTTAATTCTATATTAGACTACAGATTGAGATTGAAATTGGACTGGAATTTAATCAATCAAAGAAAAGAAACCGATATATAAGTTTAATGAATGTTACTCTGATTAAATTCCAATTTAATCTCAATCTCAATCTCAATCTATAGTCTGATACAAATTTTAGAAAACTCAGATTTTTCATTTTTTATATTATTAAAACACATTAATATTCTCGAATTATCTTTTACTTTGACTGACAATGCGTTAAGGATTTTAAATTTAAATCCTTTCGGAATATTAATAAATTTCTATATTCTCTAAATTCATTAGAATCGCATTCCAAAAGAGTAACATCTCATTCTTAAGGAGATTCTAAAGTCATATTGTAAACAGCACTTATACACTTACGTGTCATTGATACACCATTACATCAATATATCTTACTCATGCCACATATACACATAAATTTTCTTATAATAATAATGTTTTAATTAGATATCTAAATTCAATTCTAAAAACTCCACATTATTTCTTCAGTGCAAATTACTAGTCTGAGCTACTATTTCGTAAGATTGCACAGCTTTTACAAGGTTGGAAAATAACGCGTTACTTATAACAACATTACTTTTTCGTTACTATTTTTAGTAACAATTTTATAATATTACTTTTTTAATAACAAAAAGATAATGATATCTTCTTTGGAAATGAGCAACGAAATTAACTCTGTTATATTCTTGTATTGTTACTTTCTTATAAATTACGGCCATCACGGACAATAAGATTATAGGTACTATAAATAAACAAAAAATTTTTTGCCTTTTTCTGTTTCATTCGCCATCCTCGCTTTAGCATATAAATATTAAAAACTAAAGTATCTGTTATATAATAAAATATCATAGAATTAAACATAAGTATATAAAATATTAATAAAAGATAAAAATGTTCGAAAATAAATATTTTTCTAAATATCTTATATTTTATTTATATTCTGTCTTAGCATTCTGTCTTAAAAGCCTGTTTTAACATTTAAAAAAGTGTAATTATGCAGAAAACAAGTTTAGTCATCGATTTTGATGAAATTAAGACAAATTTCCTTATCTCAATAGTCATCAATTTTAATCATTAATCTCGGTTCGCCAGACAGAACAACACTTATTTTTCTATCGTCGAAAAACGCGTCGAATTTCATCAAAATCGGTGTAGACTCGTCTTCTGCATAATTATAAAAAAAAGTAACGAAAAGTAACGATTTTTAAGTAACGCGTTATTTTTTAGAATCGGCAACGAATTATTTTTTACAGCAAATAACGGTAACGCGTTATTTTTAAAAAGTAATTTTCCAACTCTGAGCTTTTATACGAAGCAAATGTTGTCACAATGTAACAGCTCTAAAGCGCTATGTTGGACTAATTGTAAAAAAAAATAGTAAAGAAGATCTCAATTTCTCTCGAAATTTTGTATCGATCTCAACATAGACTCCATCTCACAAACACATATTAATGCGTATACTTTAATCTGGAAAAGGATTTTCGAATCTGTAAAAGATAATAATAAGTTATACAAAAATGAGGAGTTAGAAGGGCATTAGGAGTCCCTTAAAGAGTGAACATTTCGCCACTCTTTTGGAAGATTTACTCCAAAAAATTTAGAAAATATAAAATTTGATTTTATAAAAAGACAAATACGTTCCGAATCATAATTTTTTGAACAAAATGCGAAGAGAAACGATTTGTATTTTAATTTCTGCGTATATAAAACACATATGATACAAAGGTACAGATGTGGTATGACGATATTTGCGAGCCACAAATTGATTTCGGGCTGTCCGATTGCGGCCTTTTGGCACGGAGCTTTGTGCGAGGCGACACCTTCCTAGAAATACAATCTTGGCGATACACGGATGACTTGGAAGACGGCCGTTTTACTAACTCTACCCAGGGACTGGAAGTAACTCGTTACTTGTAACAAAGTTACAAGTTACTTTTTTGGTAACTTTATTGATAACTGCGTTACTTTTTTCTTTGGTAACTGTAACAGTAACATAATTACATCTTTTTAATAACGAATTTTACAGTTATTTTTATCGTTATTACTCGTATACGATTGGACACGATATAATTGGACACAAGCTACTCATAGCTACTTGAGACTATCCATATAACATCGAAAATTTTCAGAAATATATCTCAGAAATATTTCAACTAAAAAATGAAACATTTCATAAAAATTGCGAAATATGTCAACTTTTCTGAGACAGCTCTGAAATAGCAAAATGTTCGCAACTCTTGTACAGGAAATCTTGTTGAAAAGTTGATGAAATATCATGTAGAAAGAATCTACAATCTTTTTGAAATATTACCAAAAAAGTTTCAGCCATTTCTAATACAAAAATGATATTTAAACATATATTTGATTGATACTTAAATAATATTTAAATTTATTATGTGTATATCGACATAATACATTTGAATACTTAATGTTTAAGTAATCAATCAAATATATGTTTAAACATTAGGTGTAGTAAAAAGAAATTCATTATTTTTCCATTTAATTTTATGCAAAAATAATGGATTTCTTTTTACTACACTTAATATTTGAAGCACTTCAAATTTATTGAGAGTTTTGTGATCTATTACAGATGTCTGTTTACAGATTACAAAATTGAAATAAACTTAAAGTATTTCTCAAAAATAGTAATTATATCGTCAGCTATTTTTATTAATTAATCACAATATATACATAAAAAAAGCACTTATACATAATCACTATTAAAAAACACACCTGCAGTTTCCACACAGTATCATTATTCATATACAAAAGTTTTTCGCAATTAAAGCAGAACAAACCATTCATAAACAAAAGTTTTTTACAATTAAAGTAGAACAAGTTACAATAACATCAAAATAACGTTAAACTAAATTGCGATTGATCAAAAAATAATTTAGTAAATATTTTGGAGCTATTTTAACATAATGATTTTTTGTTCTGTTTAAATGTTTTTTCAATTTATTGCATATGATAGATTTTAGAAACATTTCTGTTATGAAACATTTCATATGATTTCATATTGCAGATCCCTTTCAGAATTGTTGCATATGAGATGTGAAAGGTTGAAATGTTTCTGAAAACTTTCCGTAATAATCGGTGCTGTATGGATGGAAAGCCCCTAGGCCTATCCGCTGTGATAGATGGTTGTCGATTTTAGAAAAGTAAAGGAAAAGTAACGAAAAGTTACTTTCTCAAGTAACTATAACAAGTTACTTTTAAAAATCGAAAACTAATAACGGAGAAAAAACTAATAATAAGGGAATGTTTATATTGGCCGTAATCGCATGCCGTAATCTGTAAAAATTGACCAATCACCTTCGAGTATTCTTTTCTTACAGTCGAATGAGAGGGGAATACTCGACAATGATTAGTCAATTCTTACAGATTATGGCTTGGTGGATTACGGCATATGGTTACGGTCAATATAAACGCTCTCTAACTTGTTACTTTTTTTATTCCATAACGAGTAACTTGTTACTTTTAAAAAGTAACTTTCTATTTCCTGGTAAACTGTACCAAAATATTTCTGCGTGTTTATTCATTAAGAAAAGAGACATAGATAGTTATTTATTTCATCTCTATAAATTATATCTCTTTAATATATAATAATCAAGACATAAATTATGGATATTAAAATAGAATCACAAAGGAGATCGAGGGATGTTTATATCTTTTATTGCGTAGCAAATCTTTATGACTTTATCTAAACAAAGTAGCACCGATATAAAAAAAGAGTGCACCTTTCATGAATAATATGATTTATATAAAAATTAAATCAAATTAATAAATTTATTCATTTTATGACAACGACTTGATATAATATAATGTAAAATTAAGTATTTTTTTATAAATTGCATATTTAATATATATTATTAATAAAAATGCATTAAATATTATGTATTCATTATATAATATAGTCGTTGTTTATTTAATGTTCATATTTGGAACTCATACTGCACTTGTATTATGCAAACCTTAATAATTCATATTAATTCTTTATTAATAATTTTTAATAATTAATGCAAATTATTTATTTAAGGTATTTTTTTATCATTTATTTAATTTTAACCATTTTTATATCATGCATTTACATTTATATTTTTGTTATTATTAAATAGAATTAAATATTAATGATCCGCATAAACATTTTCATTTATGTCTCTTAAATTGTATATCTATTCACCTCAAATTACATGTCGAATAAGTACCACTTAACACCTAAAGTGTTAGATAATCTGTTAATACAAATTAACAGATTAAATAAAAATATTAGCAAAACACCTAGAAGAATTATGATAGTATCTTACGTAATATTACACGAGTCACAAAATAGATTTAAACTAAAAATTAAACCTTTCATAATTCAGCTCGTTTACAACATCAATAATTAATTTATGGAAGGACTTTATGAAATTAGAATAGCACAACATTGTTTACTTAACAAATATTAACATGCAGAATAAAATATATATAAATACAGGACCTTATAAAATTAGAGGAAAAAAACGTAATAAAAAATAAAAAAATAACGTATCTATTTATTTAATATGATATTAATATAATAAATCAGATAAATATCTGAAGTACATAAACTTAGATTCGTAGCATATCTGAATGTCGCGAAGACAGATGCATACTTTTACAACAGTTGGCACTACAATACCAACCGTTACAGAAATAGAAAGAGTGCTTATATTACCTACAGTACTCATAATACCCTATATGTATATATACATATGTATTTATATTAATACTTACATAAATATAAAATTTAATAATGGATATTTGACCTTATTTCGTACTTCAGTTAACAGCTTTTATCTTCCTTACAATAATTGTAAAACTGTAAACAATAAATTGTTTGAAACGAATAAAATTGTATTGAACCATTAACAATTTTTTAACGGAGTCAACAGTCGGTCTATTTTTCTTCTCAAACCAATAAGCGTTTATAGGGCTGAAGCTTTCCACATTATCGTTATGGCTTGGGATTGCAAAAAGAAAGAACATATCTTGAAGATTTCGGAGCTCAATTCACGTCTCTTTCTTTCTATGTCTATTATATAATATATTACGTCAGAGTATGAAATTATTTTTAAACTATATCGAATTCATATGTCGTCGGATATCTAGTGCACTCTTTAATAACAACCTTAGTACATATGTATAAAATTACATGTTGAATAAATATCATTTAACACCTAATTTAGATAATATGTTAATACAAAATATTTGCAAAATTATACCTAGAAAAATTATAATAGAATCTTGTGTAATATTACATGAGTCACAAAATAGATTTAAACTAAAAGTTAAACCTTTCTAATATTCAGCTCATTCATACATCAGTAATTAAAATATAACACAAGAGTAACTTACATAATACTTACATAATATAAGTTATTCCAACATAAAAAGATCAAAGTTTTCTTCACAAAATTCAATATCATATAATGTTACATGTTAATGATTGGTTCGAAACGATAACTATTCCGCTATATCCATATCTTTATAGATTGAAAGATCTAAATATTCTTGTACATCTCTGTAAAGAAAGATCCAAAATATGGCCTGTCAAATTTCTAGAAAAAAAAGAGCCGAAATATAATCTGTTAATGTTAAAGTGATTAATAGATCTTTATTCATATATAATAAAAATAAATTGAAAATGTTGTAATATGTTCAATTATATTTAATGTTACTTTTATATTACTCGTAATTATGTGAAAACCGTTATTTTTTAATGAAATATATATGGATGTATATTTTTTTACACTAATGGAAAGTAAGTAATAGTGTTATTTTTATTGTTTCTTTTTATGATAATAATTTGATAATGACGGTGCAATTTTTTATGATTAATTAAAATCTAAGAATTGGGAAAAAGATATTTTTAAAAATAATTCATTATCATTACGTGTTATTTATTGAGAAAAAGATATTTCACAATTTATAATCAGTTAAAATAATAATTAAAATAATAATTAAAAATAATTAAAAAAAAAAAATTAATGTTTCAACGCATTACAACACACATTACTTGTTTCAATAAACAATCCATAGTGACAAGTTACTTTTTAAAAATGACCTTTCCAATCTTAGCTTTTAATTAGTTATTGTTACCATTATAAAAAATTGTAATGTTATTATAATATCATTATAATAAATTATAAAAAGTAAGGATTTCCATCCCTAATATTTATATTGCATATATCCATATATCATATTTCAGGTTCAACAATTTTACTATTGAACATGAAGTACTAAAATTTTGTTACTTATTACAAACAATATATTTAATTATTTTTTTATTAACATAACTGTTTCCCTATTTTCTACTTTTTCTTCATATTTAATATTATATTAATATTATTTATATTTGTACAAGAAACGCGATGTTTAATTAAAATAATCTACTTATATTGTAATAAATGTATAGTGTGATAAATGTATAGTGAATAATTATTTATCAAGAACTCCTATTATGTTTCCGTGTTTTTAGATGAAGTTGTTGAGTGTATTTGATCTTCTTTTATAATTATATGTCCGTGTTTGCATCGCTACTTATATTATCCATATCATGTATACATGGAGTTAATATCCTATACATTTAAATATAGAGTGAATGACAAAATAAAAAAAAACACACAGAAGTTAATTTCAATTATATCACGTTTTGTGTTACAGAATATTCGTGACTAATTACAGAAGGTATAGAAACGATACTAGACGCTTTTGTAAAAACTGTTTATAGAAAGTTCAAGTACGGTTCTTTGACAAAATATAAATATTGATATATGTATAATTTGCATTTTTTTACCCGCCAAATCGTACAGTACTCAATAATCAATACAATTACTCTATTTATACATTACTTACATTTAAAAAATTGATTAAAAATTTCCTTCTTGTTTTTCTTTCTATATATAGTAGTTTCTTTACAATTTTCATTTTAATTGAATCTTATTTATCATCAATGGTGTTATATATTAATTCTATACGGAGGGCTGACTATCATGTAATAATGCGTTTATGTACAAAGGGTGTTTTCCTCTTAATATTAAAATGTATTATTTATCAATCTTTTAACTAAGC
Organism: Atta colombica; assembly: GCF_001594045.1. NCBI lineage: Eukaryota > Metazoa > Arthropoda > Insecta > Hymenoptera > Formicidae > Atta > Atta colombica. Next base: position 568,091 of record NW_017259230.1, on the reverse strand, counting down.
CATTTTTTTAATAATTAATTTCCAAATAACCGTTACTTCTGATAAAACTGAAAGTTTACACATAAATTATTTTCTACGTGCGTAATATGAAGTGATTGAGTATATTATATATGGTTTTTCACTCAATAGGCAAATTATGAAAACATTGCACAATAACAACATCATGTACTTACAATTTTCCAATAATTACACTAAGATAATTCGCCATAACGCAACACTTTTGGCAGAATAAAATTTTTAAATAAATAAAATGGTTCACTTTCGAAAAAAATCCCGAATCCCTCCGATTTCGATAAAACTTTGTAAAAAGCTTCATTTTAGATTAAAAATAAAAATCCTTAAAGAGATTTTTGGCGATTGCTATGAAAAAGCTATTTTTTTTAATAAAATAATAAAATGCATGTTTATTAATGATAAAATTATCAATTTTATTATATCATATCAATTTTATTAATGATAAAATTATCAATTTTATTATATAAACTAAAGGGACAATTTTCTTCTTCGCTTTTCATCAAAGGCAAGTTTTCCCTATTTCTCTCCTGCTCATATAAGGGTATATGATTTTTCATGCGAAACGACTCTCTCACCCCACCTCCCTCCTGCTTAGGGGCGCATGACTTTCACATGAATATTTATTCATTTTATTACTTTATTTTAAAATAGCTTTTTTTTTAAGAATCGCCAAAAATTTCTTAAGGACATTTTGATTTAAAATGAAGCTTTTTGCAAAGTTTTATCATAATCGGAGGGATTCGATTTTCAGAAGATTATTCAAACATATAACGAATGAGATGTATATTGAAGAAACAGGTCAGGACATTATCCGATTATTTTCAAATGCTTGAAGAATGTTTCCGAACGAAGATCGGATTATATTGCATGCATTCCAAAAGCCATTAAAATTTTAAATTTTAAATATAGCTATTGCTAAATGTATAATATTTTATATTGCAATATGGCTGCGAATTTTGTAATAATTGTGTATTTTTAAGAGGTACAATGATATTTCTAAAATATGACTGAAATAATTTTCTCAATTATTAGACAATTTTTTTCCAAATTCAATTTGAAAATATTTCAAAATTAATTTTCCATTAATATGATTCACCATATTAGTGGTTATTTTGCGAAAATATTATGTCGAAATTAATTGGGTATACCATTATTAATATTTTAAAAAAGATCTACAGAATTTCTACTTCAATTTCTGTAAATATACTCGTATAAAATTGTAAATTACAAATTTTGTGCAAGATTTTGTCATATAATTTATTAAACCTTGTTCTATCGGAATATTCATTGTAAAGAATCGAAAGCATCAGCTTTATTATCGGGGATTACAAAATCGCCGAGAAACTTAAACGCCTTGATTCAAAGATAGAATCAAAGATAGAAGCGAGTAACGAAATAATTAATTTAAGTGTTTTTTGCAGATGAGATGGAAAAGGAGATGTACACAGTGAATAAGAGCCGACTGCAGGTGATAGCCGACAACAGGAAGATAATGTTCGTCACCCTTAAGGCGGGTTCCTACTTCGGGGAAATCAACATTCTCAATATGGGGACCGAGGTAAAGAGTGCAGTAAATATTCTAAACGAACCAGGAACCCATGAGCTGTTCCTCTTTGTTTTGATAACTTTTTCACGTTTCACATTCTTAACTCTGTGAGAGTGTGTTGATACGAACCAATTTAAAAAATGATCCCTCTAGCAATTTTTCACTATTTCTCTTTTTCTCGCAGATTTATCCCACTTGTTGATTTTCACCTTTTTAATCGCAATCGACGTTCATGCAACAACATCCGCGCGGTGAACAGAATTTAAATACATACATCAATTGCTAATCTCTAAAAATCAATAGTAATAATTATCAGCCCTCCCTTTTAATTATCTCCCTTAACTTCAATGAATATCAATATCCTTTGGTCTCTACATTGGATAAATAGTTACGATACGAATGGTATTTAAAAAAAAGCCGAGATAAATTTCAATCAAAATTTATATTTAATAAAAATTACATACTTTTTCCTGATTACAATTTCAATAAAAGTTTTTTATATTAAACGGAATACATTCTCAAATTAATTTACATATCGATGTATTATTATCAATGTTATTTCCCCAATTATATAATAATATTTACGTATACAGTATATAACAAGGTTATATTATTATTTATTTAATTTATTCAGAGATATACTTTTTGTTATTAAAAATGTCAACAATACAATTTATCTCAAATTTCGCACTAATTATTCCAATCCGCATGCAAGAGAAATATTGCGATAAATATTGCATTATTATTAAAAGCTTATTTTCGATTGCTTTCAAAATTAAGTATAATTTTTAAATATAATTTTAAACAAAGTTAAACGCAAATTTAGGTTTACGCAAATTTAGATTTACGCAAACATTAGATAAATAAATAGGGAATTAAACTAGTTTTACCGTTTTTATTATCGATCATGATATTATATTCTTTCAGAATATATTCTTTCAGAACATTGAAAGACGAGCTTTATCTAATTTAATAACTATGATTGACGTTTCATTATCCTACCCTACATGGATAATTTCACCGGCTGTATAAGATACATTTCTATTACATTCATGGCAGAATTTATAGCACGTATAATCAACAAATTATCACAAATTTACTGCAGAATTTGACTTTTGAATTAGAAGTTTCACATGTCTCTATTACAGAATGCATTGTTCTCATTTTAAATGCGAAATAAGAATTAAATCAAATCAAGAAAACTTAGAGAGTATAAAAAATAGAAAGAAAAATAGAAAGATATTTTTATAAAAAAAATTAAACAAGGAAGTTAGTATAAAAAACCCATTATTAAACAAAAATATTTATTCTATTTTTGATACTATTTTTGTATAAAAAATATAAACAAGTAGTCAATAAATAATCTAGACAATAATGGGTCAATGGTTTCAATGGATTAATTTTATAACACACGCGTACTATAAAATGACTGAACAGCAACAAACTACACCAAACTCAAATAATCATTCGCATTTGTCGAGTGCACGTTGACAAAAGAATTAACGAGAATAAATTTTACATATTTTTACTTACCGTTTACATATTTTTTGTACAATTTAAATTGTGTTGATACGAAAATAGACTTCTAAAGCACACACAAAGCGAAATCATTCGTGTATCTTCCAAGACTTCGTTACCGCTTAAGGATGAAAGAAAAGATTGGCAATGCAAAATATCGCTCCAATTTTTCTACATCGATAATTTTATTGCCTTTGCTTGTCAGAATAGAGTATAGAACTGTCCGTATAGGATCGATAGCGAGTCTCATTCTTGTTTTCGAAGACCAGCACCCTTCGAATGATTCATTGAGATAAAAAAAAATAAGCGTCCAACGTTCGCCAGCGCGTATAAAGAGTCGTCTCGGAGAAGGGCACGAACCTATTATTCTCCTATCAAATTTCTTTTAGCAAACCCTTTTCTCGAATGAACATTGCATTCGCCGTGAAGAAACTTCGGACTAATAAGAGCAGCGTTTGGATCCCCATCTAAGTGATCTTAATTTAGGTCAAATTGCATTTTCTTCTCGTATTTTCAGAGCCTCAATTTCTGCCGTTATTAAATTAAAAGAATTTAATCTTTTACGTTACTCTACTATATTTTTTATATTTTATAAAATAGTTGATAAAGAATTTTTCCCTTATTTATGCCAGCAGCTATGCCGACTCACTTGTTTTTAGCAAACAAAAGTCTTCTATAACACCGCTACTTATTGTATCTACAAAACCGTTTGTTTCTCGTGAAAGTGCGTGCGTGCGTGCATGCGTGCGTACGTGCGTGTGTGTGTGTGTGTGTGTGTGTGTGTGTGTGTGTGTGTAAAAAGCTTTTCATATGCTGTTATTCATAAATAACAGAGTGCCAGTCGTGCCAGAGTATTGCCGTGGATTCCATGAGCGTTTTCAATCGTGCAAACGTATCATTTACATTTGAATTTCGTATTGTGCTTGTATTGGGTCAGAAATTTTTGTAATATTCTGCTTATCTAAACAGTTAATTGAATTCCGCAAGCACACACGCGGCGGAGTCTATCATTGCGAGACCGTCGACGCATCTCGAATAAGGCGACATGTATTACCCTTTGTTTGCAAGTTCTTCAGTCTTTTTCATGGCTACTGTACTCCATTTTATTTTTTTTTTATTTACAATCAACCGAAACGATTGATCGAATTATGACGTAAAATATCAGGATTGAAAATTTCTTTTTTACGTGCGGATCATTGTGAATTTTTAGCGATTCACGTTTTTAAATGAAGAATACGAAGCTAAAGAGATACATACCGAATATCATCATTCAATAACGTATTGAAATTATTCTTCTTTTTTTTATTCGAAAATAGATAGTAAGTAAGTGTCAATCATCGCAAATAAAATAGTAGATGGCGACTCAGCAAGGCGTACCGATCGATAAGGTTTTAATGAATCGTATTTTTAGTCAGTCGTCATCACAATTCGCTTTCATAGCTCTATTAGAAGAAATAATTTAAAACTGGATCGATTCGGATTCAATTCCTTAGTTCGCGCCCCTTTCAGCATCATATCTTTGATTTTCACAATCGGTGTTGTAATATCACGTTGGAATTGTATCTTTCTTATTCTTATATTCTATCATTTGCATCTAATTGTTATCTATTATATTCTTATCTTAGTTGTTACCTATTATAACTGAGGAATGGCATTTATAAACGACCGATTTATTCGTTTGTATAATAAATCGGTTACGATTATTTATGGCTTTAATTTTATTTGCGCACGTGGGTCATCTTTCTGCAACGTGTAAACGCGCTTCTTCTCTTCTAACCGATATATTTTCAGCACCTTTGGTGCTGAAATGGCATGCGCGTGATTCATTCGTGTCCAATTCCATTTTGTATGTTAAAAGGCCTAAAAAGTTTTGAAAAATTTTACATATCTAATTTAAAATGTCTTCTAAGACATTTCTAAGAAATCATTATATTTCTAAAAAGTTAAAAAATAAATTAA
>NW_017259230.1:553324-562953 GCF_001594045.1 Atta colombica | reverse complement strand
TAACTGTTTATATTCTTATCTTAACTGTATCTGCTGGTAACTAAAGTCTTTAAAGCCATAAATATTTTGATTATAAATTTTGGTTAAATAAATTTTAATATATAAAAAATAAAGTACAAAATAAAGTACAGCTTTTATGATGATAAAAACTCATTGTTAAAATTCTGATAGATATATCAGAATTTTTTTAGATTTTATAAAATCCACTGACGGAAGAATAAAATTCTTGTTATCGATAAAGGATTAATAATTTATAAAAACAAACGATTTATATTAAATTTTCTAAAAAAATTTCTAGTATAGACACACATAACTCTGTGTAGCAAACATTTAAAGAAAATATTTGCCAATTATTTATTGAAGTGAGTGCAACAGACACCCAGTGCATTATATTATCTTTCCATATAGATGTAGTAATGATTCGATAATTCTGAGATGGTATTTAAATTAATCATGGCTGAAATTAATCAATTGGTCATAGTTCGACGACAAGTCAATTATACATATATGCTTCAGAGAATGTATTTATATGCGATTTGTGCTACTCGACGCAACCGCCGACAAGCGAAACGCACCACGGACGATTTTAAATCAACTATATCGTATATAATTGTGCACTCGTATATCGCTCGATTAATTTGCGTAACATTTGAATCCAATCGCTCTCTCGCTTGACAGGGAATTAAATACTTCAGAATTGCAAGTGTGAATCAAGCTGTAGTAGTGTTAATAAGTGTGATACATATTGAAATATTAATTACATTTAGTTATACTACATAAAAGAATAATTTTGCTAAAGTATCTACAAATTTAGCTACAGATATAGATCTAAAAATAATTTTGTTGGACTATTAAAATTAGTAGAACGCTCACACAAGTATGAGCAATATACAAAAAATTTTGACATTCTATTCTGTTTGAATATACTACATAATTATTTTGATGTCCAACAAAATTATTTTCTATATCTAGCTACATTTTTAGATATTTCAATGAAATTATCCTTTTTGTATAGAATCCGATATCATTATATTGGGTTGTCCGGAAAGTTCGTGCCGACTAACCTATATAATTTAATAAATGTATACTAAAATTTAAATTTTCTGCGTTTCAATTTTCCTTCAACATCGGCACGAACTTTTCGGACAACCCAATATATATAGGGAGACGTATATAATTTACGTAACATAATAAATAAATTACGTCAAAGAGAAAATTTTATATTTTTCGTCACGTAAATTCACGTCATTTTTATTTTATCTTCATTATTTCATCTTTTTGTCAAACAAGAAACATACATTTTTTTTATTAAAGATTTAAAGTTTCTCAATCAGGATTTTCATTAATTACTTCAAAAAGGATGTCCATTATCAAACATTCTAAGCCAGTTTATGTGGTTAAATCGATAAGCCGGTGCACCACGACAATAGAGATCGTTCACGTCAATTAGTACTTAGATCGTGCGAAAGCACGTTCGCACGTGCAACAGAATGCATGACATACACAAGTGCGTTCACACCTATGTTGAACATTAGCGATACGCGCACGTTAGCGCTGCAAGTTTTTTCCCGACCTGCACGAATGTTGAGTCGATTAGTCTCGAAAAGAGGTCAACGTTTTCTCAAGAAATCTGAGTCATTCCTTAAATACGCGTTTATACGCGTATTGACATTTAATATTACTTAATAAAAACGATTTATTGTTTATAAATCTGTTCTGATATTTCAAAAAAGCTATTTTTTGGCATGAATGCTGATCAATCGTATAAGTGTGTGAGAGCGGGAGGATCTGATTAAGTATACGAAATTTCTTCCTTTGTACGATCACTATTTTGGAAAAAATCGTTCATAGTCTTAAAATTGACATCATTTTGATTGCTGTCAAAAAAGATTTCAAATAAGCCCCGATTTGATCCCTAGCGCCATTTAAAATTTTCATCACCATTGGATGGTTAGCATTCATGTTAAAAGCTTTTTTGAAATATTGGAACACATGTTTCGCTTTTTCGATATCTTCATTTTTATAAAAATTATTACGAAGCTTCCATACTTTTTTGGAAACTATGCGCGCGTTCACACACACACACACACACACACACGCGCGCGCGCGCGCACCAACTCTCTCTCTCTACGTTGATCATTATTTAATTACTTTTCACATTTTATCTTTTAAAAAACGCGAGTTATTTCCGAGTTATTTCTACGGAACATTCTAAAATGTACACATTTAACGAGGTTCAGCTTTCGCACGTTTGTCAATATTTAAAGTGTGCACCTCGCACTTTTGCAATCTTTGCAAACTACACGTGACATTCGTCAAAATATACGAGTGACGATATGTAACTTAAGCTAATTATTGCGGTCATCGTTTCGACATTGGTCGTCCGATACCATTACGACATACCAAGACGTGTCCTTATTTATGTGAAATGTTAAAAATATATAGAACCATATCAACCGTATACCCTACGTCAGCTTAAACATTCTTTTCCTTTTTCGTATGTAGATACATACGAGACAGCTAAAATGTAAAGCTTACCTTTTGGAATTAGATAAATATTAAGAAATAACGAGAACAAAAATGAGAAAGAAAACGATAAGAGCACCAAAATGATCCAACAAAGATGCGGACGTTGCGGATCGCAGGTCAAGTGTTGACCGATTTGTCCATCAGATCTGATCGCACGATTCAGGATTTAGCATTCGTTCTGGACTGCGCCAAGAAAAGACGAGAATAAAAAAGTGATTGCACGTATTTTGATCGGATCATTCCCGATCTCTCTCTCTCTCTCTCTCTCTCTCTCTCTCTCTCTCTCTCTCTCTCTCTCTCTCTCCCCCTCCCCCCCCCCCCCCTCCCTCTTTTCTCTCTCTCTCATCCTATGTGATCGGACTCGCATGTATACCCAGGTACGATCGATAAAACCGGATACCCCCGCCAATCGAGAAGGGTTAAGTCGCCGGGATGCCTAATGTCGCTACTCGTTACGATTCCCTTATACGTTTAACGGAGCGACATCGCGCGCGAATCGAGATAAAGGTTCGTTCACACTCCGTGTCGTGGCCAGTTTCCAAGTCAGCCGACTTCCTCGATCTCGCGATCACGTCGATTTCGCTAACGAGAGAGTGAGCCACTAAAAGAGTAAAGATATAGATAAACGTATTAGGTGTTGTAAAAATTTTTAATCGATTGAAATACAATTGCAGTTTAAAAAGCAAGTTATTTAATGCCTGTTTAAACGGAAAAAGAACAAAATTTTTAGCTATAAAAATTCATTTGATTTTAATTCAGGGGTTTTCGAAAAAAAAAGAGTAAATTTTTTTATTGTTTCGAATTATATAAAAATCTGATATATCTTGTCAAAACTTTAACAAGACTATCGCAGCAGTTGAATTGTATTTTATTTATTTTTTACAGATTTAAATTTATATCTATTAAAATTTGCAATCAAAATATCATCGATGATATTTTTAAAGACATGTTGCTGGCAGAGAGTTAATTTTATCTCATTTTAAATGAGAAAATCTCTCTTCTTTGGATTTGTGTCTCTTGGACATTGAACGGAACAAATGCGACAGATGACAACTCGTGCAACGAAAATCGTATCGCACTTTGCGTGGGCACAAATGCGATCAAAAGTCAAAGGAAATACAAGCTCGTGTAAAGAAGAATAAAGCCCGCATAAACATCCTCTCTCCATCACATGATAAATGTTGGAATATGCTATAACGGAGAGGAAAAGGGCAACACGATGATTCCATTTAGATAATGCATTATCCAGTAATTCGCGTTATCTTAAAAAGAATCACAGTAAATTGCGACTGATACTGTCACAATTATCACCGATTGATGTTCCACTCAAAGCTAGCTGAATTTAAATCTTTAAGAAAATAAAATCAAATTAATGTAAATAGCAAAATATTTTTATAAATAAAATTGTAACTTGTAACTAATAAAATAGTTATTGTTATCATTTTTTAATAACAAGTTTAACTAATTTTTCGTCAGTTAAAAAAATTTAGTTGAACTATTATTTAAAATAAAATAAATAGAATAAAATAGATTATTGTTATGCTCTGCACAATACACAATCTATATCTGAGTGAAATAAATCTTTTTATTCTCGGATAGAAATAAAAATATCTTTATTGTTTGAGAGTATACGACCTTCATTATTGAGTATACGACATTCATATAGAGATAAAAATTACATACATAAATGTAATAAATAAAAATCGATTTTACATTCCTATACGTTGAGTCATTAATAATGTCACATTGTATATAAAGCGTTAATTTGGTCAAGTTTAGCTAAATGGAAGAAAACGAGATAAGAGATTTGCTGGATGCGCGCGTTCCGGTCTGCGAGCGAACCTGCGCCGCCGCAGGCGATGCGGTTCTCCTTTAAAATTTCTGCACGTGCAAGCGAGGCCGCGGGAAATCAAGTTCAATGGCGTCTTGGATGAAGATCTAAGCTGGCCGCACACGCGTATGGTCCATGCGTGCGTAAGACGTAGTACATGCGTAAGAATCTGCACCGAAGAAGCGCGTCGCACGACTTTTGCGGACAGTTGCGTGTGGGCATGATACATGGTATACACATCTTTTAAAAGAGATAAAGAGAGAGAGAGAGAGAGAGAGAGAGAGAAAAAATAATGTATTTTACTTAAAATGTAATTTTATCTAGAAAACATAGTAAATAATCATTTCCGAATTGTATGTCCTGCAGAGTCTATCAATCCGCTGAAGAGAAGAAACGCTTCTCTTTTGTGGGAATGCTACATTTCTACATACTTGCTTCACGCAAGATATTATCGCGTCTCTTGAGTTATTTATGTGTACATATGTGTATTTTCTCGCATACAAATTGTCTCACTGTACTTGCGGACTTTCCTATTAATCCTGACGACGCTAACATATTTTCTGTACAAAGCATGCGTGATGTCTGTTGTACAAAGTTGCGTTTCCTGTTATTAAGTTTCTCTTCATCTGATGCTTTGTGAGAGAATGTTTGTGAATCTGTGAAGCACGATACTTTATTAATACAATAAAAATAGTAGCTCCAGTAGCACTTTTCAGTTTTAGTTTCTCATAAAAATAAAAAAAGTTCCACATTTTTATATTAAGAAATCAAAATTGAAAATATGGACTACTAACTTTGTTATATAATATAAACAAAAATAACAGCGGAAATATTATACATAGATAAGATATATAAAAATTACAATTCTTGATCGCAGTATTAATTGTCAATCTCAATATGAAATAAATGTTATAAAAAATATTCTACATTTTTTAGTATAATAAATATAATATACAAATATAATATATTTTTTATAATATTTTTAGTATAAAAAATGTAGAATATTTTTTATAACATTTATTTCATACTGAGATTGATAATTAATACTACAATCAAGAACGAATTATAATTTTTATATATCTTATCTATGTAATATTTCCGCTTATTTTTGTTTATATTGATAATAATCCAACAAGGATCGAAACATTTCATTTGTTTATTACCGGCAAATTAAAGTTTTATATTTTAACTATATGACATGTTTATTTATTAACGATTTTAAATTTTAATTTATAACGATTAATCTTAGACTCGTAGCCCTTTGTCTTTCTATTTTTTAATATTTTTTACAAAGAATTATAAAACTATGAAAAGTGCTACTGTAACTGTCATTATTTTTTTTTATGTTCATAAAATGTCTAGCTCCTAGAAATGTCCCTAATTTTCATACTTTCCCTCACGACAATTTCTATAATCCGTACAGAAATTTAATACTAATACTGTCCAATTAATCGCTTATTTTCAGTATTAAAAGTACTGTTAACAATATTAGTATAACAATATTAGTTAACAATGACAGTTAACAATAATATTTAACAATATTAGTATATTAAATTTCTGTAAAGAAAGAATATTCAGTCAAAGAAAAATTATTACGTAAATGATCTATAAATTTTTTTATGCATTTCGTGCATATTTTAAATCAAGTTTTTTTTACACATATTGGTGATAAAAAGTGAACCAAATATTTTTTTATTTATTTCGATTCGCGTAGGACGTAGGTAATTCCTACGCGAGTCGATCTCTTAACAGGTACATATACATACATATTAAAGCCATAATAAATTGCTAAAACAGTTAAATGGCACTAAACGTACTAACGCATTTGCCGAAACATCTGAAGAGCATCACGTTAACGTTTGATAACTGTTATCTCTTTTATGTTCGAAAAAATGTCCAACGCCATCCATTACGTTCTCTTGAATCGCCCTCGGCGTTCTCGTCGCAGAGCTAGAGAGCAAGAAGTGCGGCGTGTGCACGCCCACGTTCCAGCCGAGACCCACGCCACCAGGACCGTAAGTATCGTGATGGTTGCGATGTCGTGTGGCCCAGAACGTCCATCGTATACATGCGAAACGATACGGATTCTGAATGTTAGTCACTGAACCGCGGAAATATTCTTCGCGAAGGAGAATCGGCGTTTAAACGTGGGCAAACGATCGTGTCCCGATGGCGAGGCGCATCTAGATCGAGCATTCGGTCATTTATTCGTCTTTACCGTGCACGCGGAAAACTATGAGGACGATGGCAGTGAACAAATGCGGTTTCGTCTTTGCATTTTCATTCGCATACTTCGAACATTGTTCTTGATCAAAATTTAGCGAATTTCAAGATTGGAATTTTATCAGAGAATATCGAAATTATTAAAACTTATATGTTCGTTTCTATCAATGTAATTTAATTTTAATCCTGGTTTAACTAACTCTTCATTTTTTTCTTTAAATTAGGAAAGTTCTAAGTGCTAAAGGAAAGAGCCTAAAAATTAGAAAAAGATGAAAAGTGAATGAATCGAGATTGATGAATCGAAAGTTACCTACAATTAATAGAAACGGATATTAATGAATCTTTAACTCTCCGACAATTTCTTTAACAAAGATTTTTAACAAAGATCTTCAATTCATCATCGATTTTAAATGCGAATTTTGATACTATAGATGAATTTAAATTTAATAAAGATAAATAAAATACAATTCGATTCTTGTAATGTTAAAAACTCGTTAAAACTTTGATAAGTATATCAAAATTTTGTCAGACTTTAATATAATCTGAAAAAATAAAAAATGTGCTGTTTTTCAAAGACTCCTATTGCTGATGGAAGAGTTAAAACTTTATTGACAATTAAAAGATTGAATTAAGATAAAAGTTAGGACTTGTCTCTTTAATTGCTTAATAGAAAGTTAACACTCCGAAGTTGGAGGATTTTCGAGAATTTACGAAATTAAATCTTTCGACATTTGAAACTCGAGAAATTTAAGAACGTTACAAATTTCGCAACCGTTTTAGAAAATACGAGTCAACGTACTGTGCTCGAAAAGGTACAACGATGACCCTTGTACTGTCAGAAAGATTCGAGCAACTTTTAGACCGGCATATAAAGATCCAGACGAGAGATCGGTCGCTCGAATTTTCGCTGCGACACGACGTAAAAGAGCAAGAAATATATACGATACGCACACACGTTTGTAAGAAACGCGCGCGCGTTCGGCCGTCACTCTAAACTGCATCCGGCAAAGCGGCAGTTTTTTGCGTCACGCCGGGTATTGCATCCTTAAGTTCTGCCACTTGTCTTGGAAGTGGTCGAATGGTCGTCGTTTTGCAAGCGGAGTTGCAACCCACGAGTCAGCAGAAGCGAGGCGAAAAGTATTCAGCCGAAGAGAAAGCACAAATCCAAGAATTTTCCGAATTTCTTTTTATGGAATGTAATAGTTTTCAAGCACATTTGTACAAAGCACATATACATGAGATATATTAAAAATTAGTAAAATTATGTATATTTGCCGTCAATCGTTGCTTCATTCGAAATTTATTATTAATTTAGTTCATTAAGACAAACTTAAAAGCAGACGCAAGACGTTTACCTTTATCGATGATAAGAGTCTCAAACTGAGCTAATATTGTGTAACGAGGTATTTTAATGATATTGAGCAAGTCTCGTTGTCAAAAATCAAACAAATTTTGTTCTCTTCAATATGTTCATATAATCTCCATTAAATATTCTTATCACACAATATCTTACGCACCAATATTGTGTATATAGTAGAAGGACGTTTGAAGTCCTATCTTAAATTTGTCCTTAAAATCTCATGAGCTACATTAAAATGTATATTACCTCTGATTGAGACGATACTTTTCACAATAAATTTCTCAATAATGAAATTTATTCATTAGTATGGTAAATAATATGATATGCGAATTTATTTTCATTATGATATTAAACTATTTATTAATACAGATTTAATATTGATCTTTCAGTTTTGGCAGAATATTTAATAATCCTCCATTTCAGACAAATTACAATTCAATAAATTCCAAAATAGAATCCTATTTATAAATTTATTATAAATATCGTGCATTATTATAATAAATATCGTATTTTAATATATGTTTTATATACAAATGTATTTCTGATTTTTCAAACGTTCTTCGTGTTACATAAAATAGGATCCTAAAAATACGAGTTGTATATCGTTTAACTAAAATAAGTTTATAAGAGATTAAATGATAATGATGTAACTAACATATATAAGCCAAAATAATAATATATGAAACTCATTAAATGCGTTTAATAATCGTTAAATGTCGCATTTACTTACTCTACGTTGTATCTATACATATATCAATCGCCATTTAATTCTCAGAGCTATCAATATATTTTCGGGCAGCAATTAACCTTTCGAGACAAATGAAATTCAAACGCGAGTGAAAGCATTGGAACTCCGGCGAGCTTTACGCGCCCGTACCGATTTATTACAAGCGATTAATCTTGGCGACTGGTCTCGAGTTAGCTTCTGACCTTACGGTAGCCTCTCTACGCGCGTAACGTCTCAATTACGCTTTTTGTCATTATGAAATAGCGTATTTTCCGCGGGCCAGGAACTTTCTAATGGAGAAATATGTTGCGCCACGCGAACGCTCTCTTCAATCTTCTAATATAGAAAGATAATTAATCCGGAAGAATACACTAGAAACACTAGAATATTGCTGGAAAAACATGGCGATCGAGTTTTCATCGAAGAGAAAATTATACGAATTCAATATAAAGGAAGTTATTAGATTCAGTAGAAGAAATAGAATTGTAAATCGCAACGTAATATGTCTGGTACTTACAACGAATATTTCTGTTACAAAAGTTTAAAGGAATATTACATGTCTATTGTTATTTAATTTATGTAGAAGGCTTCTTTTTATTTTTTAGTTTTTATTTTTTTAAGGGAATAATTTGTAAATATATCTTTTATGAAAGTACGTGCATGAAAAAATTTAGCGAGATACAGATTTAAAAATAATTTTGTTGAACCATTAAATAATTAGAGAACAATCAAAATTATTAGAACGTCGAAACTTTTTGCAGTATTGTTCATCATATTTGAGAGTTCTTATTATTTTATTATTTTGACGATTCAACTAAATTATTTTCAAATTTGTGACTAATTTTTCAGCATAATCTTTCTATAAAGAATGCCAGAATTTGTATTCGCATATATGTATGTAAAAAATATTTTCCAGGATTACATATAATAAATATATATAATATATATGTTTTATTATT
>NW_017259230.1:549637-553036 GCF_001594045.1 Atta colombica | reverse complement strand
TATATATATATATATATATATCAATTAGAATAAATTCGTTTCATTAAATTGTTATAACCAACAAATTTATTTATTTATTTATTTATTTATTTAGAGAGGGAGAAAGAGAGAGAGAGAGAGAGAGAGAGAGAGAGAGAGAGAGAGGGGGGGAGAGAGATGATACATATCAGTAAAAACTTATAATATTTAAAATTTTAGTCATTCCGTCCAATAACTGGGTAATGTTCACTAATTGATTTAAATTATTGATTTCTTAACAAATGCACATATTTTAGTTTTCCCTTCTAAAGTTAAAAAATATATGAATACTTCAATTTCATAGAAGAACAGGATATTTCTATCTTTCATACGTTTCATTTATGATACGATAATCTGCCTTCTCTCTTGACTATATTTTCTACATCTATTCATATCTTTTTACTCTTTCTTTCCCTTTCCGATCTCTAAATGCAAACAGTAACAACGCTAGCTCGTGCAAAATATAAAAAACGTAAACTGCGGAGGACTCAAGCATGGAGTTTACGCGATATGTAGCGTGAGAGTTCCGCGCGATTGCGTCGAAGTCAAAGAGGATAAAAATGCGTGGAGAGAAAGACGATTGCGCATTATTAGGTCCAATGAACGTGCGAGCAAGACGCGTATTAATCCGGGTCGTTCGTTTCGAGAGTGCGTTAGTAGTGCGCGCCCGCACTTTTATTTGTTAAGCCGACGCGGGACGTTCGCGCCATAAGTTGAACTGTAAACTCTGTGAAATATACGCAGTGTTTCACAGACAACTTCAAATAGAAGTCACAATGTAATTGAAGCGTGTGCGGTTTGTCGATTCATCAATCGAAACCACAATTCCATCAATGAATAATAAATATAAATAATAAATGTAATAGAAAAAAAAAAAAATATATATATATATATATATATGTATATTTATTATTATGTATGTATAATTCTAAAACATATCGGTGTAAATTTAAATCATGCGTCTATATAATTTTCATCAGTAGATTTAACAATTTAGATTTTAAAATTTAGATTTTAAATGCACATCAAAATGATGTTGATATAAAATTTGTTTTTTATATATTCCTGCACTGCAGAACTTAGAACTTTCTTTCTCGCTTCCGAATATCAAACATGTACCTATTTCGTTTTAAGTTCCGATAGTGTATATTAGTTTAGACACAGAAAAAAAAAACAAATAAATCCCAGGGGTTTTAAATCCACCATGTTAGTGTTAATATTATAGTTGAGCTTTCCATTTACGTCAAACTCAGATAGTTCTCATTTTTGACGTCATAACTCTCGTCATAACTCTCGTCATAACTCTCGTCATAACGTCATAACTCAATTAAATGCACCTTCTTTGTTATTTTGAAAAGTAAGATTCAACTGAGTTTTTACTAATAATCTGTACAAACTCGAAACCGTGCTTTACTGAATTTTGTTAATTCACATTAAAAGAGATTTTGAAACCTATATCTATTATTCGATAACTTCATCACCAAAGTAATGATGCTATTATCTGAAGAAGGAAACTCAGGAAGTGTCCATCTCTGATTTCGATGAGCTTTGAATATATTGTTTTCTAGACAAAAATAAGGGACGCATATTTTTTTTAAGAAAATCGATTTTTTTTCTTTCGAAGTGAATATCGTCAAAGCTATAAGAGATAGAAAAAAATGTTTAAAATAGAAGTTGACTGATTTTTTTTTCAAGATTACTTATAATAATTGTAATTAAAAACATTTCTTTAACTTTTATAAATAAAAATTGATTTAAACAAATTTTTTGAAATTATTATTATATAAATTACTTTTTAAATCATTCACCTTTTAAAAGAAAATTTTCTTTTTTTATCTCTTATAATTTCGATGATATTCGCTTCAAAAAAAAAACCGAATTTCTTCAAAGAGGTGTTTCCCTAAAAGTGCAATGGGGCTCTCATAAAAAAATATGTATCCCTTACTTTTGTCTAGAAAACAACATTCAGTGTTTATCAAAATTGAAGAGGAAGTCTTTAAAATACATAACTTTAGACTTGATTAGTATCACTTGCGTGAAAAAATTAACATCTGCAACATGGTGAGAATTGTAAAACATCGCATGTTAAATTCACATCGATAGTTTTTTTTTTGTGCACTTTTTAGAGTGCACATATAAAACATACACTTTCGAATGTATATATAAATCTGAAAGAGACGAAATATAAAAGTACTCGCCGAAAAAGTCCTCCCAGCTGACTGAACCGTCGGAATCCACAGCGTTGGTGCTCGCAGCTTCCACATCCACCTCGCTGCCCATCGTGACGCGCGTCCCTCGTCGAGCAATCTCACGTCGATCGTCAATGTAATCACGTTGTTACTCGCGAGACACGCCACGATCATCGCTCCGATCGCTCGTCACATTGCGCGACGTTTCGCGCCGTGTTGAACGACGCAACCGCGCGTCCACGAACATGCGCCGATCGCGATTGACATATCTTTCGATGCCGAAAGTCTCGCCGCGGAAAAGGATGAATGATCGGAATTATATGATCGCGGGTCGACAAACAAGAAACGTACGCGCACACCGAACGGAACGCGATTGACACCACCGACTGCCGTGACCGGCACGGAGCAACGCGGCGAGCCAAAACTCGCCGAGAAGGATGTCTCGCACGACGCGGTCGCAGGATGAAACGCGACTGACATTCAACCGATTCAACAACCGCGCCAGCACGGTGCGTCACGACGCGACGCGGCACGGAGTGCCATGCCGAAAATCACCGAGGGTGAACGATCCCACAAACCAATGGAGGTTCCTGAGAATTCTGTGAAATGTACAATTCCGATTCGACACCCCGTGTTTCTAGAAAATACAAATTAATTATTTCGATCTGTATACGTACTATAAAAAAATGATAAATGTTATATAAATTATCTCTCTAAATTCTTTTTGGAGTGGAATATCTCATTCTGAAGAATAAAAATTGAGCTAATCTTGAAAAAGAGTAGCTCAATTTTCAATTTGAAAAGAGAGAGATTATACGTCGTCTTTAGAATAAAATATGCATCCTAAAAAATTTAGAAAGCAAGTAAAGCAAAAAGGATAAAAAATATCCAAGTAATTTTATTAATATTTGAAGACTCGCAAAATAAATGTCAAAAAACTAATATAATGTAATTGAATTTTTTTTTTATATCGAAATTAATATAAATAGTTTTTCGGTAATACTCTATATTACATCAGAATTAATTGTGTGATTAAAAAATATCGAATCAATTCAGATTTATAGTAATAATTTAATAATAGAGATATCTTTTCATTAAGGACGGGCTTAGCTTAATTTCCAACAATGTAAAAAAATTACATTGTTGGAAAATCGATTTAACTGATTGTTCATCTTTTTCTAATTCTTAGAAG
>NW_017259230.1:548345-549537 GCF_001594045.1 Atta colombica | reverse complement strand
TATATATTAATGATTCAAGATTCAAGATTAAAATTAAACTATGTTGATAGAAACGGACAGCAAAGTAGCAAAAATTAATGTTTTCTTAAGAATAAAACGTGGTGTGTTTCTTTTTATATTTTAATACTTAAAACATGCTTTAAACAGTATTATAAAAAAATATGTTTAAAACATGTTAAAAATATTGATTAAACATTTAATACATATTTAAAATATGTTGTTTATCAACTCTCTCTGGAATTAGTGGCATAATCAACATAAATGTTATTCTGCTTTTCTTTATATTCAATAAATAACAAAGCACAATTGAGTCGACTTGTGTCATCAAATATGTACAATGCAAGCAATAAAAGCATCCATGTAATATCAGTGTATGCTTAAATATATACTTATATATACTATTGTATAATACTTTTTATACATAAAAATTTCGACATACTAATTTATTGTTCGTATACTAGCTGTTAGAATTAATTTTTTTATGGATCGATATTTACATGAATTGGTTTTTACTATATAAAATTAGAAAATCTAAGTAGTATATAATCGATATTTTTATATATAATTTTAAATCCATCTGCGAGTACTAAAATTAATTTGATCTAGTGACTTCCGATAGCTAATATAAATCGCTGGAATCTTTCTCGAAATTGTCGAAAAAATTCGGTATTTCGGAAGATTTATTTGAGACGTTTCGATGAGAAAGTGGAACTGAGATACATGCACGCATTGCGTAGAATATTAACGAGCGGCGTAACGTCTCTCTCGAAATAAAAGATCTTCTCCCGAATATATATATATTGCTCAACCAAGTGTCGTGAAAGTCGTTGCTACACATTCTTACGATCTCCCTTCCTTTCCCCTCTACCCTTTATCCCCCGCGCTGAGTTGCGTTTATTTTTTGGAAGAATACACGCACCTACACGCGTGCATATATTAGGGGCCAGCTACGCGTGCACGATACTTCTACGGAATCGCCGGCGTTCTATTATTAGACGGCCAGCGCTCGCCGTTACATCCTGACGAGATGAATGGAGAATGCTTTCTGAACATTAGGACGTCGTCTCTTAATCTATAAACGAAAATTATCTTGAAAGATATAATTTAATAATAGGCCGAAAAATCGATCGTATACGAGGCATTATAAGTAAAAAAATATAATTACATATCGTAAGTGAAAAACAACGTGAAA
>NW_017259230.1:544258-548245 GCF_001594045.1 Atta colombica | reverse complement strand
ATATATACATCTTACACAAATAATAAATTTAACTACTAACTAAATAATCATAATGATAAAAAATATCCGTAAATGTATACAGAAGATTAATGAAAAAGGGAATGGTTGAAGAATTTAATTAATAATTAATAATGCTCGAATTATTTGACATACAGTCTGCAATAATTAATTCATGTAATAATTTATATAATATAATAAATATTGTATAAGTTTATATAATATTTTATGCACAATATTATAGAGGAAAGAAATCATTCAATCTGTTGGTCATATATATTTGTTTTATATTTCGCATCGTATAAACAACGTACATATACAAGATCGCTATAAGAAAATGCCGATGCGAGTATAGTCTAATACACAGTTTACTTTATTCCATTTTCTCTTCTATTATCTAGTAGTTCTCAGTTATCCGATCATAGATTACACCTCCCTCATTTGAAGTATTTAAACTTAAATTATCTTTCTTATGAAATAATAATCGTCATTTCTCTTACAATATTTAGGAGAATGCGCTCTTATTGCGCGATGACTTTAATTATTACTACTAAAGTCCACTTTATTACTAGCAATTTATACAAAGTGATGTAATAATATATTGGGCCGTACAAAATATTGGCAAATAATAGATATTCTTTCCGTAAAGACTTTGCCATTATTTAAATCTCATACGCAAAATTCGATAATTTCTTAGATATCTATTTTCTTAGAAGTGTGTAATATTTCCATATATAAATATGGAAAAACATTTCACAAATAGAAATAAAATATAAATACGAATGATGTACGATCGATGATAGTTAGTCTCAGTTAAAACAGTAACGATTTCTTGTGGCACACACAGGTACATATACATATTATATTAACTTAGAATAATAAAAAATAAATTATCACAAATGTATTGTAAAAAAATTCGAATATAAATCTATAAATGAATCACGATTTGTCAACGAAAGCATTAACAATTAAATTAAACATAAACTAATAATGTTTTCTAAACTTAGGTTAGGATACCTGTATCAAACTATAAAAAATCGTAGTAATGTGACAATTGATTAAATCGAGATTTTCTATATATAATAAGCTCGGAAGTTATGCCATCGATATTTATCAAATCTTTTATTCATACAGCATATTAAAGAATATGTGTGAGCTTATATATTTTACAAATGTTCCTCTGAATCTTATCCTCTTTGTAACATTAGTACCAATTTTAAATGTCATAATGTAAATTTAAATGTAAAATACATTACGATTTATATTTTTATACTGCATGTAAGCAAGTACGTACTGTCGAAATTAATGTAGCTTTGAATACAAATTGTTATTGTACAAATTAGCAGAACAATGTAAGAAGAAATATTAACTATGTAGAATTAAACAAAAGAAAATATATGATATGTGATGTGCGTAAAGCGGAAAAAACCTGTGCAAAGAATCTCTGCTTTATACATTGCTTAATCTCATATGAATGATGATGGAATCACATACATAAGTAACTCCATAATATTTTACAATTCTTGAGCAGCTACATAGAAAAAGAGACAATAGTTATAGGAAAATGAGATTTTACAAAGAATATGGTAAATCCACGTTTTTTTCTTCGATATTTCTTTATGATCTATATTGCACAAGATATTCTTCGTCAAAATTTTATAATGTATATAATTATGCATAACTTTTATATAGTTATTTTTTCTATTTTGTGCAAATTTATTTTTGCTTCTGAAATTATATCTTTTAAGAAAAAAGATGGGAATATAATAAATTTTACAACTGCCTGCTATTATTAGATCATCGATTAAATCAATTATTGTATGTCCAATTCAAATCATATGTAGCTGAAATATTGATCAATCTGATAGATTTTAATATATTACTCCCATTACACTGCACAAAATTAAATAAATTCAAAATTTAACAATTAAATTGCAATTTATTTGTACAATCAATTAAATCAATTAAATCTTAAATCACTGCATCTTTAAAAAATATTACGACATTTGCAAAATCAATATTTCTATATAAACACATTAATTCTATTGAATCTCTGCCTTTCATAAAAGAAAGTATTTATTCATTAATACCACTATTTTGTTCGCTATACAACTACTTAGAATTCTATATGTACCAGATAAAGTTATCAAAGAGCAAATAATACAATAATGAAGCAGTCTTAAATAAATTGGCGCGATGTATATCTATAACATCATTAATGGATGAGATTTTATCAAATAATACTTAATATTTGCTGTGAATGCCGATGATCATTGTCAGAGGTCTTTGTAATACTAATTTCGATCAATTCGACGTTCGAGTTAAGGTGCATTGTAGTGTCTCCTACGCCCAGTATGGGCGGATATACTTGACGCGAGACACTACCGTGTCTCTTAATAGGATCCAACTTTCTTTAACAAGATGAAATTTTCCTTCTTTTATGTGTAACCTTGCTATTGGTTGAATCATCCTTTATTTCTTTATGTTGCTCCTGAGCGCCAGATTCTATAATATGCAAATATATCATCAAATGTACATATCTAAATTAAGAAGTATACATATGGTAGTTCATCACTATTGCATCAATTTATAATAACAAATTTTTCAAATGTTTATAAAACAGATTTATAAAAATAATATTTATTTTCTGCAACAGAAAATGCCAGCAATATTTTTCAAATTTAGTTTAATTTTTTAATTTATATGAGTAATAAAGTGAGATTCTTTGCAATTGATCATTCTGCAATCAGTGTAAAAGACAACTAATTGATCAATAATAATTCGCTAAAGTTGACAATATTTAATAAATAATTTAGTTCGTAATACATTAATACTTAAATATGACACTATGATTAAAAGTGCAGTAGTGATAGATCTATATGTAGATGCTTACGTGTGTGAGTGTGTGTGTGTGTGTATGTGTGCGCGTGTGTGCGCGTGTGTGTGTGTGTGTGTGTGAAATCTTACGTTTTCTCTTTGCCACACGTGAACGTGTCACGCGCGAACTATTTTGGGAGTCGGTTACAGAAATGGACACTTCAGTCATTTTTTTCCTTAATCGCGCAACTTCTTCCATTGCGGGTGTCATCCATTTTGGTTTGAGTTCATTACTAAGAATCGAAAAATCACATATTAAAACAATCAAAATGCTTGTGTGTGTGTGTGTGTGTGTGTGTGCGCGCGCGCGCGCGCGCGCACGTGTATTATATACATAAAAATATATATACCTATATATATGTATATATTACAAAAGTGGATACTTACTCTGATGATTTCGGTATTGCTTTATGCCTAAATGAACCTGATTGTCTCTCCTTCATTTTACGAAGTACATCTAACATTGCATATGTCGGCAGAGACGGTGGCCGCGGGGATGTGGACGATGGTGGTGTAAGAGGCGGTGTGAGAGGCGAAGATGGCAGTTGAGTACTGATTTTTGCAAGTTTGTCTGGATGTAATGCTAATACTGCTTCCCAACTAAATTCTTTTTTCTGAACTGGTTGCTTAGGCTGAGTATTTCGTGTTATTCGTATCTAGAACAATTAATATTAAAGTAATAATCTATACTTCGCGCGCGCGTGTGTGCATACGCACGTATGTAAATTTAAGTATTTTTATTAGCAGACACTTAAAACTTGAGCAAATTTTTACCTCGCCGTTTACAGGTCTACAAGGTTTCCTTTCTCTTAAATATGGACGCTCAAAAAATATAGAGCTTGTAAGATTTTCATTTGACTCTTTCATGTTATAAAGACATATAGGAATATTGCCATCTTGACTGCCACTACGTAGAAATAAATTCCGTAAATAAGAATAATTCGGCTTGGTCTCAAATTCTAGTTCGGTAATGCACTTCATATATTTCATGAGCGCAGCTATAAAAATAAATATCATATGAAATAATATAAACATTATATGAATACACTATATACACTATACACATGCACGCACGCTCGCACGCATACATGTATGTATATATATATATATATA
>NW_017259230.1:533554-544158 GCF_001594045.1 Atta colombica | reverse complement strand
TAACACTGTATATATATATATATATTTTTTTTTTTATTATATTTATATTTTTACTAACCTGGCGGTTTTTTCTTGTCAGGAAAGCACTTGTCCATAAATAGGGATAAGTCTGATAAAAGAATCTCTTTTTGTTGATGAACTTCTTCAGGATTCATAGTGAAACCTATCTCATCACTATCTTTTTCCCAAGGTAACTTTCCACACAACCATTGTATAATGTTATATCCTAAAGTCTCTAAGTCTCCTCTCCTTGAATGTGCTAAAAAATATTTTATTGAATGAGAGAGAATAACTTTTTCATTTAATAATAGTTGAAAGAAATAGAAAAAAAGCTCAGTTCATCAAATAGTTATTATTAAATTGTTTTTTATGTAATAAATCCTAAGATAAACACATCATCATCATTTTTATCAGCTCTTTTGAAGGAAAAAAATCGTTTATTTTTACAATTTTGATATAAAAAGAAATTGCAAATGTGCGATTGTAATATGCGTTACTGAAATGATTGACATACTTCCATGATGAGCGTCCCGCGATGTAAATTCTAAAGTACCCTCGTGAGCTCTTCTCTCATCATGTACAAATGGTTTATGTTCACCGGTTCCTGTACGGAAACGATATGCCAGTCCATAATCTACCAAGTATGCCATCGACTTTTCCTTTCCTATTTCATTCCCATATGATAACAAGATATTTGGTCCCTTAATATCTGCATGAGCATATCCTTTACTGTGAATATATTCCAATGCATCAAGCTATAAAAAAAAAAGAAATTTTATTAAATTGCAATCTCGATCAATTATTAATTACAAAATGCAATTCCAATGTGAAATTTACCATTTGAACAGCTAACGTATTAACAAGTTTTGTTGGTAATTTCTTTCTATGCGATAGAAATAATTTTCCGATATCCACGCCATATCGAGGTATTACTAGAAACCTATATCGATGACCTCCATAAAAATGAGATCCTGATCCTTCATATGTGGGTACACCAATTCTCTTCTTTCCCTGAGATTCACACCAACTTTTAACTGTAAAATATATCAAAAAATACAATCATTTGAAGTATACACACACACAGACACACACACACACACACACACACACACACACACACACACACACACACACACACACACACACAGGATGTCCTAAAAAGATTGAGACACCTGAATATTTAAAAAAATATGAATTTTACAGAAAAGTGTTCCAGACAAAAATTGTAGGATTCAAAAAGATGTATTTACTGATCTTATCAGTTTGACTTTGGATGGCATTGCCAAATTCAGATCAAGGTCACCGATTGGTTTCACCGATTTTTTTTTAATGGAACATCCCAAGGATCGTGTTCTAACATATATATGCCTTGGTTATATATATAATAACATTTGTCGAAACCATTATTATATATATAACCAAGGCCATTATTTTATATATATAAGGAAATTATTACTTTTTTTATTTTTACACTAAAAGTTTATTTTTACGTTATGCTAATGCTAGGCGATACTGCGACTTTCAAGTCTTATAAAAGTACTTAATAAAAAATAACTTTATTATAGTGTTTTTGAAAAGAGATATTAGATTCTGGAATCAAAAGGGTGTTCCATTAAAAAAAAAATTCGATCTTGACGCCACCCAAGGTCAAACTAATAAGATATGTAAATAGATCTCTTTACACCTTACAATATTTGTCTGAAACATTTCTTTCAAAAACATCATTCTCTCAAGTAAATCCGAGATTTCAAGTAAATCTCAACTTTTTTTGAATATTCTGTATATGTATATATAGACATGTCCGTTTCAATCAATTCAGTAGAATATCTCAAAATTCGTAAGTTTAAAATAAAAACGGTTCAAACAAAAGTTGCTAGAGAGAAAAAAAATGGTGATCTTCATTGAATTCACCTTACGAAAAATGTTTAAAAAATTTTAGGTAACTTTGAGACCTGATCTTAGAATATCTTAAGATCAGGTTCTCAAGGTCTCTTTACTCCCTAATAATTGAGCAATTTTTGTCAGAAAAATATTTTTTCTTAAAGATTTAGAGATATATTCTATGGATTGAGTAAAATAGACCACTCTATATGCGCGCACATGTATGTGTGTGTATATACAAAATTATTAGTTTTATATATATGTTAATTTAATTGTGTTACTTACTCATGTGCTTCCGTGCTGCTCTTATATAAAAATTCATTTCGACAAATAATGGCCCATTATTATGAGGTTCAATCTTTATGACGTACTTTGCATCTTGACCAACAGGTGATGTAATGTCATTAGAGGCTACGGAAGCGAAAGATTAATACATAATTACAAATATAAATTATAGAATGGATTATTTCAAATATAAGTGAAAACAGATTACAAATATTTACCAAGATATATGTCTCCAAAACCACCATATCCAATGGTATTCCCTAGTCTCCATTTATTCTGTGTAATATCCGTCAAGATTTCTCCTGCTGGCAATTGCGCTGGTAATTTACAACCTGCAGCTGCTATTCTCTTCATAGGCACATCTTCTGCTCGTCTTGGTGGCATCCTATCACTATTAAATCATTCATATATATATATATATATTAAATATTTACTACTTGACAAAAATATGACTCATCATGTAGAGAAATTTATCCAATATTCGTAACAGGATTCTTTTTACTATCAAAATTGTATCATAAGAGATACAACTTATTTAATACAAATATATGATAGCAATAAATTGCATAAAAAAATTTCACAATTTTGTACAAACAAGAACATTAATCAAGGATATTAATAATTTTATATTTTATTTTTTCATTTATTTCTTAATAAATGCCGCTTGTATACATTTTTTAAGTTTATGCTGTATTTAATATTAATTATGTAAAAATGTCACCATTAAAATAACATATTTGTATATCATATATATTAGTTTTATGATTGTTATAAACAAATTTTTATAATAATATATAATTAAGGATGCCTACATATACATTTGTAATTAAAAATAAAAAGCAGATGTTTAAAAATATAAAATTAAAAAATGCAAAATCATTTATATATATATTTATGTCTTCCGATTAACGTATAAATTATATTCTTTAATAAATTACAAATATATAAAGTTATATATACATTTATTTTATTGTTACTCGCATTCATCAATGATTTAATTTCGTCCCGACAATCTCATTAAACAAGATACATATATTGCTACATATATAGCAGTAAAATACTGCTCTTTTTTATGAATATTATTCATCGCATATACAGAATAATTGAAATACATAAGTCTGTTGTAAGACAATGGAGTTATGTATTTAAAAAATTAAAATATTAGAGTAAAGGAGTAAAAAAATTAAAATATTTATAAATTAAAATATTTGTACATAAAAATTATCGTAAATAGACAAGCAGCCTACTGCATGGTTCAGAAATTATAACATTACCTATAGCAAATTTAGTTACCTGATTACTTTGCATAACACTAAAAGTTGTTTTTCAGCTCATTAACATCTTTCAAATATGGTACTTGATTGAGTATCAAATTATTAAAAATTGCTTGTCAATTTAATTTAATTCGTGATATTATTATATCATTAATTGTATTTATAAATTTGGAAAATTAATTCGGTGCACAGTTCGAATGACTATAAATATGATATATATGCATATATAGTATATATATAATTCATATGAATTATTTAAGCATTAAAATCTAACTTCGATACCAGCAGAGCCATTTTTAGTTCGTATTGATTGTGTATTAAAAGCTGAAGTTATTAAAATCATAAAAATATAAAATATTTAAAGAAAAATAGCCAATATTAATATCATCCATTACATTCTTAAGTAAAATATGTATCTGATATTTTCAGTATTATTCATCAATAAACATTATATTATGATTTCTACAAATATATCTTCATATACACATATATAATATTATATATATATATATATACATGTGTATATAATGCTCTTTTGAACCACCAATGCAGAATAGTGCAAATAACTAAAAAATCTGAATTGAAGACTGTTTTTTGTAGCTGAACTAGTACACTAGTAACTAGTATACATTTAAAGTGAAATAAAATGAAATAAAAATAAAGTGAAATAGATATGTATTTAATATTATATTTAATATTAATTGGCAAAAGTGAGAAAAAAGTTCTAGTACAGGAATAAAAAACAGACTTTAAATTAGCGATAAACATAATTCGCTATTTCCATTTGCTATGATTTTTTGTAATATGCTAACTTACATGATGTAATATTTGTACATATGTACACGGTAAAGGTTCTCAGTAAATTATTATGACATATTTACATTGTATTCACAGTAACCATACAAAGCTACTAATAATAAAATTTCTTTTAAATATATCAATTAATTATATAAAATAACTCGAGTGAATTTCAATAACAAGAGATCATTATATGTACACGAAAAAATGTTTATTACAAATGGATTTCGATATCAATACTTAATAAGAGCCTCATCGACAACATCGAATTCAATTTCTATATAACTTGTCAACATGCCGTTCTACGTAACAATAATATACTTACATGGACGTACGTATTTTTCTAATATCTTTTTTTTTCTGTATCGGCTTATGTTATTAGTTAACAAGAGGAACTCATATCGTGTATTCAAGCGATCATTCACAAGAATGTCTCGATCACAACTAAAAACTCGCAGTTATATCTTGCTTGATTCCAAATGCTTGATGCATTCCGCAAGGTTAGTCACGAGAGGATCTTGAACGAAATACAGCGAGATACAAGCGTATGTCGTTCAAGATTATTCGAAATATCATGCGTCGATGTACAAGCAACCGGCGCTTTTTCTCGGAGACGAATGTCTGCGTATGTAAAATTCGCCACGCACAAAGAAAGGAACGCCTAAACAGTGAAATCGCAGATCGTCTCGATTGTATGTTACAAAGTGCTAGCACAGTACGTGCTGGAGTCCCGCAACGTCTAACGTAATGTTGTCGCGTACGTTTGATAAATGCGTGAAGCAACGTTTCGCCAACGTCCCGTTGCAGAATGGTGTCAAACAACGCGAGTGGAAAACGCATTCGAAGCCTGCAACAGCTTGAGTCTTGGCCACTCTTGGACGACGAACCGGACGGACACCAACACAGCCGAATCGCGATTCCACCTCGGATACTCCTCCGCACCGAACTCAACAAATCACATCGCACCCTCTTCGAAATACGCTTCTTCGCGGGAGCGCCGATCAGCTGGAATCTGTCTCCAACGACAACGATATTTCTCGCATAGAAGCAGCAAGTATCGCGCGATAAGCGATAATACGACCAACCAACTCGGTCTTTTTTTTTCCCGAATAACAGAACGTAACGGAAAGCGATTGGCTAATTGAAAATTCGTACTGTACACGATGTACGACCAGTAGGAACATCTGTTTTCTAGGGACGATAGCGTCTCCAGCTGTGATCTCTAAAGAACACGTTTGCCTATTGGACGCCCATTGGACTTACTACGGATGACACATATATGTCGCATGCATGTGAATCTTTCATAAAACCGGCATACAACCGGCAACGAAAATTGAAACGTATTTTTTTATAGGAAACCACTATAGTGGCATCAAAACAATTATTTGAGGCAAGAAATATGAATTATAAAATTTTACTCGACAGCTGTAAGATTTTGAAAATAAACCCATCTCTATTTTTCTCTTTGTCTCACTCACTCACTCACTCACTCACTCACTCACTCACTCACTCACTCACTCACTCACTCACTCACTCACTCACTCACTCACTCTCTCTCTCTCTCTCTCTCTCTCTCTCTCTCTCTCTCTCTCTCTCTCTCTCTCTTTCTCTCATGTTCGTTTCTATCTCAATGGGCATCCGAGAAGCGCGCTATCAGCGCTATTGTATAATATTATTCTTGTTTCACGTCTAATGGACAATAAAGATAGAATAACATAAATAGCGCTAATAGCATCTCCCCGAAATGTAAGCCAATGTAATTCATTTGTAATCTATAGATTCAACTATTTTTTTCTAATTCTAAGAATTATACCTTTTCTACCAATATAAATTAATTTTCATCTTAGTTCAATTTACTCTTTTTCTAATTTGAAAAACTAGTTTTCTAACTAGAAAAAGATAAAGAATTAGTTAAACCGAAATTAAAATTAAACTTCGTTAATAGATGGTAAACGTTTAAGAAATTTCTGTGCAACTGTGGCACTGTGAAAGCGCTAATTTTCAGTTTTATAACATTGGGACATTTAAAAACTCATTGTATGAATGTTTTAATCTTTTTCAACTTTTATTCAAGAATATAATTATGTGAAAATATAAAAGATATATAAACAGTAAAACAATTAGGAACAGAAAATCAATTTGAATTAACTTTGTTGATGTCCGATAATTAACACATAATTATTTGATAAATTTTAAAGATTTAAAAGCTATAAAGACTCTATAGTATTTTATTCTAAATACATACATCTTTTCTATTATACGCTCAACTATGAAAGATGATATTTTACATCAGATTGTTCAATGCGAAAAAAACAGAAGGCCGCACTTGTTAGGGATTTATATAATTTAGAAGAGTTGAGAGTATCTAATATATAAATATACATATACACCAAAATAGAAGATATACATCTTATCTTAAAATATACATATATATATAAAAAATCCATTCGCTGTAATTTAAATACGTAAAAATAGAATAAGAATGTGCCACATTATCTAGTTCCTATTCGCTATACATATAAAAATAAATATCGAATAATCACTTGAAATACAACAAAAAGTAAAATGGCACTATGAAGAACAAAAGTGTCCTCTAATTCACATGTAGTGAATAAGATTGCATTTGTATCGAGTTTTTTTCCTTTAAAAGTCTCTCTGTGACTTCTCTTTCAGCAATTAACCAATCAGTTGGAGAAAAAGAATCTCAATACATGCACAATTCCTCACTACACCAGAACAGAACAGCAGTTTTGCTGTCAATTGTACATGTACAATATGCGCGTGTGTGTATTCTAAAATCATTTATTTCATCTCCTTCAAATCAGTCGATTTCGCACTTACTTCCCACAGATGGAGTGCTACTTCTGGGTCTAGTTCTTTTTTAGAGACATAAAGTTTACAATCGCGATACAGATATCCACTTTCCTCAGATAATGACGGTTCTGTTGCACAATGCAATACCGTTTGCGCACCCTGTAAATATTAATTTGTAATAGAAAATAATCCATACAGCATGAAATATTTCCAAAATATTTCATTATAAGATTTGAAATATATTTCAGAAATTTTTCATAAAATATTTCTAAAATGTAAATTGGGAAATCAGTTTTTTAAAGTATATTCTTTTTCTTACAATATTTTTAAAATATTTTTGCGAAATGTTTTAATGCAATATTTTAAAATGATTTATAAACGTTTATGAAATATTTTATTGAAATACTTCAAAAAATGATTTATATAGATATTTCATGCAATGTGGGAAAAGTCCTCTTATTTGTATTAATTTCCTAAATAAGAGAATTTATAAAGGTAAAAGATTTTCTAAAAGTGGATTATATGTTGATTTGTATATTTACCTGATTTGCAGTGCGTAGAAACATAAGAGCAACAGGCGAGAAAATGATATAATGAAACCAGCTTCTTTTCACATTTCTGAATAAACCAGTATAAGTAAATCCAGGACACACCATGTAAACATTAACACCAGTATTTTCTGTTCGTTTTGCAAGCTCAGCGGCAAAGTATGCATTTGCAAGCTTTGAGTTACAATAGCCAGGATTCATTCTGCTTTTTACCGGTAATCCTTTTTCGCCGTTCAAGTTTGAAAAATCTATTACTCCAGATTCCAAAAGCTTGGATGTCACTACCACTATTCTGTATAAAAAATTTTATTTCAACATCGTTTTGTCACTCTAAAACATTACTTTATACTAACCTGCTAGGAGCGCTTTCCTTCAGACGATCTAAAAGCAAATTTGTAAGCAAAAAGTGACCCAAATGATTTACTCCGAAATGGATCTCAAATCCATCTTTTGTCAAAGCGTGATCTTTCAGAGGTGCGTATACTCCGGCATTATTGATCAACACATGAATTTGGGAAAATTTCTTTAGCACTTCATTGGCAAATTTTTTAATCGATGAGAAAGATGCAAGATCCAACTCCATAGGAATCTGTATGAATAGAGATAAATCATTAAGTTAGAAAGTATCCAAGTAGAATAAGTCATTATGATACCAAAATAATGTCAAAATGATTTTAAAATAATCACTAAAAGTCATTTTTCAATTATCTCCGATTTATTTTAATGTCATTTTGACGTTATTATAACTTGTTGGTCTGCTTGGACAGATAAAGAGTAAATAATATAGAGATAGAATTCGATATGTAAAGATTACTGTACAATTTTATTAAAGAAAGATTATATGATCACCAATTCGCCAGTAGATATTTTGCTGCGTATCTCTGCTATGGCATTCGTTGCACTTTGTACATCCCTGCAGGCCATAATAATCGTGGCTTTTCGTTTAGCCAATTCCTTCGCCGTCTCCTTGCCGATGCCGGAATTAGCGCCAGTCACAAGAAATACCCGGTCTTGTAGATTGCTGCTGCTCTTACATTTTCCCCAAGTGCGTTCTCGACATTTGCGGAGCAAGCCGATGAGCAAGACCATTGGAAGTATGAAATAACACCACGAAGATACCATATTTATTGATACCAGGTGACTTTTAACCTCGAGGCATGAGACTGTTATGTTTCAAGTGTAACACATGAGTGTAAATTAATTCAGTCACAGAAAACAGACGTACGTTGATCGTGGTTGATTGCGATGACTGGCTCAAACGTTGCTAATGCATACAACATTAAGCATGACACAATATTATGTACTTGCACGTTCGATCCAATCGAATGAAGCTTCTAATTTGTCGCGTACAACAGCATGACAACAATTAAAGGCAAAGAGCATCAGTCCAAAGGCTAATCTTATCTCAAGCACTCCGAGCGATTCCACATCTCGGACAATCTCGAACAAAATAATTACTGTAACATCACAAGTGCCGCCGCAAACTACTCCTACGCGGAACTTTATATTTACAATCGTAACGCGCAAGCGCTGCAACGCAAATACTCCAGCATACGCAAATTTTTACGAGCCCTTGAATAGCCTTTTCAATAAAAATGGCAAAAAATGCGGGATACCTTGTATATTCGATAAAATATTATTTCAATTTCAAGTGTATTTGTAATTTTCAACATATCGATATTCGAAAATTTTTAATAACTATTATATAAAGTATGTCGATAATAGATCTGTTCCCATTGAAATTCTCGAAAATATTATTGCATTTAAAATGAGATAATAAATGATATATTAATTTAGACTTTGAAGAAAAAAAAAAGCGAAGATACTGAATGCAAAATATATAAGTAATGTAAATAGATCTATATTATTATTTTGTTTTTCATTTATAAAAGTATAAAAAGAAGAAATAAAGAAGAGAAGCTAGGATGCTTTTGTTAAGTTAAAAAGTAGCTAATATTGTACGAAACAGAAATTCTTAGATCTATTCTTTTTAGTTAAAGTTCTCGCACGGTTTATCTTTTTTCCTTTTCTTTCCAATTGAATAGAAAACAAGAAAAAATGAACTGAGTAAGAAATTTAGCTACAAAGAATAGGGCCCTTTAGAACTCGTTAGAAATGCAAAAAGATTATTAAATATATTGTATAATAGATACATATTAACATCACTAATAAAATATCATTGAAGATAATGCAATTTAAAATAAAATTGAATTATAATATTTCATATTTCAGTTAAACCGAATATATATAATGGAAACACAGTGTTTAAATATGAATTTAATTTATTTAGTATATTGAATGCAATTAAATATTAATTATTTTGAAAATGTATTTTTATAATTTCGTTCTGCAACATACACACTCACTCCATTCTTCACTTATTTTCCATTTCATTTTCTTGTCAATTTTATAAAATATAAATGAAAAATTGTAAAAATTAATAAGAATGTTGCTTTATATAGTATTTATATAGTATTAAAATTAAAAAAGCATAAATCTACGGATTAATATATACACATTATGTGTTTCAATAAATTATTTATATTTTTAAAATAAATTTTAATGATAATGTTGCAAATACTTAAATAATGTTAAGGCACGCGATACCATATTCTTCCACATACAAATCAACATAATTATTACAGATGGAATATTTATATATATATATATATATTCTTATGTATAAATACAGTTTCTCATTTCTTTTAAATTCATATACTGTATGTGTGTAGAGTCACATGCTTTCGTAACATTGATTCGAAGGAATTAATAAGCTTTGTGTAGGTACATATACATTATCTCTCAACTTATAAAGTATGTTCTCTTTTGCGGTTCTCTATAAAAAAATATTTTTCATTCATAGTTACGGCCATTTATCATCACAATCTGATACATTGGTTAGAAAAATTCTCAAGTTTATGATAAATTGAATTTATATTTTATTACGAATAGAGTGTTTTTTCCATCCACTCTTCCAAAGTGAACGTAGCTGTTTGGGTTTTAT
>NW_017259230.1:510044-533454 GCF_001594045.1 Atta colombica | reverse complement strand
TATATATATATATATATATGATCATCAATATAATTAATTTGTAAATATTGATATATACACATTAACAAAACGTATTAACATACAAAGTCTGTCCCAAAAGTACCCGACCTTTGCTAATATCATGAGAAAGAGCTATTCCGTAAAAGTTACACGCGGCTATATCTGGACTGTACGGAGATTAACAAAGTTGGATAATACATGTTTAGTCAAAAACTTCTGAATCAGGTGAGATGAATGAGTGTTATCATGATGCAGCAGTTAGTTTCCATTTTTCCACAAATGCGGACATTTCCTCCTCACTGCATCACGCAATTATTTAAGAACTTTCAAATAATACTCCTTATTTATTGTGCGACCTTGTGAAGCGTATTTCGTGGTGTACAACACCTTCCTGGTTAAAGAAAACAGTGAACATCGTCTTCACGTTGTTCCGACTTCAACGCACTTTCTTGGGTCGAGGTTCTTCTCTCGTCACTCATTGCGAAAATTGTGCTTTTGTTTCAGGATCAACCATAAACCCATATTTCATCGCCAGTAATAATCCTTTTAAGCAACTCAGGATCTTTATTGATGGATTCTAGAATGTCTTCGACAATTTCAACTCAAGAATTCTTTTGATCTTCCGTAAACACTCGTGGAATGAATTTTGCAATCACGCGACTCATTCTCAGATCTTCAGTCAATATTCGAGAAACAATAGTTTTTGGGATCCCAAGCTTCTCTTCTAATTGTCGCACAATCAAACAACGATTTTTGTTGAATCGTATATGTTTCACGTTTTTCGCTGTTTTTGACATTGAAGCTACTGAAACGAGGATCACTGTCCATTAAGACACGGCCAGTTTTGAACTGTCTAAACCATTCTTTTATTTGTATGGTACTTATAGTTCATTATCATAAACTTGACAAATCATATCCGATTGGAACATGTGTAGCCAAGTTTTTGACAAAATGTAATACAAATTCTCTGCTCGACTCGTTCAGTCATTATGAAATGCGATGCTTGGAATTTTCGACGCTCACACAATTGCGTACCGTTGCCGATTGAACAGCTATTAGGTCGCTTGATGGGAGTACTCTTAAAGGTTCACCCTAAATATTGAATACCTGTTTTCCACAATAGGATATCCAAGGACAAAAATATATGCAGAAATCGGATACTTTTGGAACAGACCTCGTATATTAAAAGATAATATATATTTTAATTAATATATTTTAATTAATATATATAAATGATATATATAAATTATTAGATAAATGCAAGTTTCACTTACCAATCATTGTTTTAAGTCTGACCGCGCACATTATGTAATCATCGAAAGTAATCTTGCCGTCTTTAGTACCATAACGATGAACCAATATATTAAGAATATGATTATTTAAACGGTATCCCGCGCTATTTAATGCTTGTCTTAATTCAAATGCATTTAAATATCCTGATTCATCTCTATCGTACAACTTAAAAACAGCCTGAAATATTTATAATACCATAAAAACATTAGGCATACAAATATCTTACAAAAATCAAATTAAAAGATTTCGTACTTACCTTCCATTTTCTAATGTCATTCCACAACGTTTTAAATTCTTCAAAACCGAGTTTGCCGGAATGATCTGCATCTAACATAGCAACCATACTGCGACATACATCTTTACTGAAACCTCTATCGTGAGTCTCTGCAATTTAAGAGAAAAGCTCATTTTGCCTGTTGTAATCTTCATATATGTAAGAGATAATATCTAAAATATTATCATAAAAATTTTCAAAATACATACAAAAAATTCACATGAAATTAAAATAAAAACGTATTATCTTATAGTTTTTCAAATGTATTAAAACAGTAGTTAATCTTCAATTATACAATAGAAATGACAAATTCAACGATTATGATACAGCTACATTGCAAACTTTACACGTGTGCCGACAAATTTAAGCAATTCGTTAATATTTCATTCTCTGTTAATTGAAAAAGCATGCGGTAGGTATTTTTCATCGAAAAGTTCTGTCCTACCTTGTGAGAGACATAAAGTGTCAACTTGCTAACATCATTTTGACATTGTCACTATCAGTTCACCATATGAATGCTGATGAAAGCGCGTTTTGTGTGTTAACATAAGGATAAATAATCAAACAAGTGGGACATAATCACGACGTAACACAATTGGTAAAACAATCCTGTGATAGGAGATGTATTTGTCTTACCTACGGGCTTATTGTACTGTTCATTATTACAAACAATGCCGCACAGCAGTAAGATGAGAGTGTCGACAAGCGAACCATTTCCTTCAACAGTTTCGGGAACATGTGCCTCGCTACGATGCGCCAATTGTGGTAACTCTACCCGTAACACACAGCTACATGTTAGCTTCGAATTTTACATACGTATACTTGGGCCATAAGAATCCGTAACACATCTTACCTTAAATTACAATTTACATTTCTCTAACTTTTATATAACCTTTAATAATCTAGTTCTTTAGTTCCTTCAAGAACTAAATATTTTTAACAGAAGCTTATATCACTTATATAATGTATTCTCTATGCTTGTTTACTAAAAGATTGTATTATTACAATTATTTTCAATTTTTTAAACAGTTTTTAATTAATCTAATTAAATAAAGAAATTTTCGAAATATTGATATTGGATTTATATTAATTATTTGAAGGACCCAAATATATTTATGCATTGTAGATACAAATTATAAGGTAAAAGATAAGCATGCAGAATTTTTGATATGATTATTAAATGATTATAAAATGCTGTACAGCGTGCTGAAAGAATAAAGTAATTTATAACGAGAAACAAATTTATAGTAAATTAATCGGTTATCAGGCTAAAAATAAATGGTGCAGGTGATAAAATATAAAAACTATAAGATTAATGATAAAGCATGATTTTTAAAATGTATGATTCTATCAATGAGAAACATCGAGCAAATTAAGCATAAAAATTACAAAAAGCTATGAAGCAAAGCTCTTATAATTAAAATAAAATACAATCATGTACGGAAACTATATATACTCGTATTTAAAACTGTACATACTCTTTTTTTCATATTTTTATATCAAAATATCTCACAGCGCGTAGATTATATTTACCTTTCTTCATAGCGTAATCTAGGATATCTTTGAGTTCCATCCAATCCACTTCTAAATCATCGCCAGCAAGTTTCTTGAAGAATTCTCGGACTCTCTCGCTATTGCGATCTTGCTCAGGTTCTTCGGGAACCTACAAATAATACAAAAAAATATTTCATTATAAAATATAAAAACAATCGTAATCTAAAACAAGTCTAAAAATTCTGGATCTCTTTAAAAAAATTGAATCGACTTCTTTGTAATTATTTTTAAATTACATTATTTAAACAAAACTTAAAATATTTTGATTTAATTTTTTTCATTAATACGTAAAATTTATGTATACAGTATGAGTCATAAAAAAATAGTAACGACAGCTTCTAAAAGATGCGAAAATAGCTGTAAATCACAAGTGAATTCAAAACATGTACGTAATGAATGACTCATTCCTTTTTCTCTTATTTCTTATTGATTGTTATTAATGAATTTGATTTCTATATACATATATTCACAATATACACTCATTATGCTTATATTATGTCTTACATGTATTTTCGAATCAAAGCGGTTGTAGTAAAATTGAATCTAAGACTGTGTTCACCAGGGTACGCACTATTATTTTATCTTTGTTTAACATTCGGTGAACAACAAGGATAAAATGATGATGCCCTGAGTTCTTGAACACAATCCTATATTTCTTTAATTTCTTATTTCTTCATGCATAAAACATATTAGAGCTTTTTTATTGTCTCAACACATACAAGCATGCATTTTACTTACGTTATCTCCGTTTTGATCCTCCTTATCCGCAGGATTAATTACCTAAAAGCCAAGCATGTAAACGTGCAGCTCGTTAGGGATTAGTTATCATTTTTCACATAACGTGAGTCAATTATCAGATGGTACAACAGCATTAAATTTTGCAAGCATTAGCTGAACACAAAACTTAATTGCACAATATTGGTTAATTCTACGTTTTTGTGCAATTTAACATAAATTAATTTAATGCATTTCTAATCTATGATTACACTTTTTTAACACACAATGCATATAATTCAGCAAACTGAATTATTAGTGCTGTCAGTGCCAGTGCTGCGAATTATTAATAAATGTCTTCTAAGCTGTGTGATTTATCGCATTAGTATGATTCATCAATTCTAAACATAAGTATCAATTGACAATCTGATGTGTAAGAATTTTGTTTACACAACTATTTTTGAAATTTTGATTGAAACTTTCTGATTTAAATATATAATCTGAGAGATTTTTTTTATCATCCTTCAATTTATTACAATAAACAAAATAATTCGTTGTTAAGGATTAATATATTATTATCCTTACCCTATCATCAATTTCTCCAACACCAACTTCTTCATCATTTTCTCTGTAAACAAACAGAAACATTTGGATAAAAGTTCTTTAACGTCATGCTATTATATTACAATATCGCAATAGAACTTACTCCATATTATTCTTGTTCTCAGAGAAGATTCTTAGCAAGAATTCACCTTCCTCATTTGGATCAAAAGTACTCGGAACTATGCAGTAAACACCCGGCGGTAATTTGAAACGGCATGTAACTTCTCGTAAATTTATAAATGCCGGTGACCGTCCAACAGATGCGTTGTACTTAAAGAAATTAATATCTAGTGGTTTTGGCAGTCTCTCCGGATAATCTAACTGTCAAAAAAGTAGACTTTTAATAGAAAATATTTCATATTTTTTATTTTTCATCTTCGAATTCTTCATCTTCTTGATGCGTTTCTTGAACATTTTACTATTACTTTCAGTACAAAGTTATGTAAATAAAAAATATAATTTATAAACAGTAATAAACTTTATTTTCTTCGAAATGTTGAAGATAAATATTCGAATTTTCAAATAAATCAAATTTATAATTCTATTGTGTTATTATTAGATATTATATAAGAATCAATTAATTTCACATACATGATATATCGCGAATCCGATAGTGAGGCAATCAGCACCCATCCTTCTTTGCGCTCTTCTGTTTTTTTGCATTAAAGCAACAATTACGGTACATTTGTCATCATCGTCATCTGGAGACTCCAAAGTAATACGGTACTGCGGATTATGACAGAAGGTCTCTACAAAATATATGTTTTTTGTTTAACGAGAATACTCCTACAAAATTTGATCAGTTCGATATATTTACATATCTCACCTAAAAAGTTTCTGCAACCACCCGCTGTTACTCCGCGCACCCATTCTCCTTCAAACACGCTCATCTCCCAGCGTTTCTTCCCGGCGCTGATGTCGTCCGTCGTTAAGGAGTCTGGATTCAAGTTGCATATCTCGAGTTGAGTGAAATGGCGAGTAAAATCATGGAACGACATCCAAAATTCACCGTCCATGTCGAATGTCAGGCCAAGTTCCTCTTTCTCGTGATCAGGGATAAATCTCCATTCTGGCGATCTATCGACAGATGACGAAAGCGCGAACTTGGAATCATAATTTTCGAAAGGAGGAGACTACTTACTGATCGCTCCAAGGCCCATTCCATTCTGCCTCGTTTCCCCAAGGATTCCGAAGCCTCAATAAAGGTATGGTACCATATCGATTTGGCATCTGAATCTCCACGTTCTTCACGCGAGTAATGCTGTACGCGTGACCGCGTATTAATCCTTGAGGTGTTTCAGCTTCCACTATGTTGGGGTCGGGCTAATAGGAGAAGGGATCAAAGTAATAACCAATTGAAGCATGCGATATAATAATAAATATTATAACTACTTATTCACCTCGATAGAACAACCCAATAACGAGTTTCTCTCAGAGGCTTTTAAGAGA
Organism: Atta colombica; assembly: GCF_001594045.1. NCBI lineage: Eukaryota > Metazoa > Arthropoda > Insecta > Hymenoptera > Formicidae > Atta > Atta colombica. Next base: position 527,567 of record NW_017259230.1, on the reverse strand, counting down.
ATATTGAACAAATTCGGTGGCGTTTCGTCCATTTGATACATTTCCGTTACTCCACCAGTGAAATCCTCCATGGCTTCACAAGTTGTACCGCCCTTTAATGCCTCATAGGAACCATGAAGTTTTGCATATGCTTTTTCGAGAAGAGCGCTCCAGAATTCATTATTCTCGGCCGAATGAAGATACACTAATTCTCCACGACTGGTGGGCAATCGATCATCGATCACTACATCAACCCATCTACCATACTGCCAAAACCTGATAAATGTACAAATCTTATGTAAGAGTCATTTCCAAGTTAGTAGCAATTTGCAGAAAAACTTGTCACACAAATATCACAGAATTAATATATTCGTGATATTCTATTCAGTAATTAACGAAATTTCTGAATGATATACGTAATTCGTTTCTATAAACATTTCGGTTTATATAATAAGAATGTAAATTAAATTATTTTTAGTTATTTTTAGTTATCTACGTCGGAAAAACGTTGTTTATAAAACTGCATTCTAGCAAACCTGAAGTGAAAGATTCCAGCGTAATTTTCCTCGAAGCTCTGATCCTCTGGCACTATTTGAAAGAATAAATTCGAATGCATGGTCAGATTCGCCACTGCGGCCAACAACCAACAGTCTCCCAGCTCTCCTTGCTGAACGTCGAATCTTGAGAAACCCTCCACGAAGAGCTGAGGATCGTCTGCAATTTCCTGCAAAATTAGCGCGTTATAGATAATATTAAGACCATTCTCCTTGCGTGTTTGATTTATAAATTATTATCGATGGCAGCTAATAAAACTTAGGATAATAATTCAAAAGATTTCTAACCATCGGCCGTTTCCATTCTATGTATCTATCCGGTCTGCGGGAGAAATACAGTGACGAGTCATTGGCTGGAAATTCAGGATCTTCGAAGAGTCTTCCCGTCGCCAGGCATTCTCGTCTCAGGGTGTTGAAGTCTTGGACTTCCCCTCGTGGTCTGAAGCCGGATCCTTTCTCCCCTAACTGCGAACATCAGTTTGTGCATAAAGTGTATATGCGGTATTTCTCTATTTTCGAGAAAAAAGGGGAAAAAATTGCGATTTTGCCCTACGTTATAGCAGGGTTTTCCAATAAAATTTTTTGTTGTTCGTATCCCTTTATCTTCAAAAGATTTGTTATGCTTCCACGTCGTAGAATCGTGGGACTTATTCAGCTTTACTGCCGAATTTTTAGGAACAGACTCGCGTTTGGCCAAGTAAAGGATATTATTGTTCCTGCCGATTGTCCTACTATTCGTAGATTTTGTAGACTCAACACTAGATCCAATTTTCAGAATTGCCAGGCCTTCTTGCATGTAATTGGAGTAGCGATAATTGGTATATTTGCTACGCCGTGAATCCATGTCGGTGAGTTAACGAAGCGAATCGTTTTACATGCATAGAAAAGAATAAACGCGGGTGCAGAAAAAAATCGTCACGTAAGCAAAGCAGGTTTCTCCTCGAAAACATGCAACCAATACAAAATGAGAATTAAAACTATTCGCTACCATGAGAAAAGCTTCATTGTTCGAACTTGAAATAGCTATCTTTATCAGATAGGTTCGATACGGTTATCGTTTGTGGAAATAGTGGTATGATGACTATACCGGAAAACAACAAACCGCAATTTAGATTGTGATATTGTTTAATAAGGATATGCGAACAGCTGCGTGTACGTAAAGAGATAACAAATTAGTACATGGTATAATATAGAAATGCATTACAATGAGCAAAGTGTATTAGCTAATGAATATCTATGTCAATATAATAATATAATAAATGTCTGCGTTAAAATATACTTTTATTTTATCTTAACAATTTGTGTACAATTATTTTTTTATTGTTTCTGAAAATATTAAAACATCTGATAGTCGAACTTAAAAGTAGACAGCTATGAAATGAAATGCAAAGCGCGCAAGTATCTATATTCTAAACATTTATTGAGAATTTAGCAATCGAAAAGAAAAGTTCCAATCTTCTTTTGAATAAGTTCAACTTGCACGGTATGTTGTCAATGATTAATTTAAACATACAGTATAAATTGATATACAAAGTTCGTATTAAAAAACTGAATAACATACAGATTATAAACTAAACCAATTACGTTTTGAATTATAAATAATTGCAAGTAAAAGAGCAATAACGAAATTAATTTAGTAAATCATTTATTATGCTACTTATTTACATTATTATACATATAAGCATGCATTTAATATTTTAATCATTTAATATTTTATCTATTTATTTAATAATTATTTTTAATTATTGTTTACATCCCGAAAAAAGTTTCATATATAATTATTAAATATAATAATATATAATTATTAAAGTTTCATATATCATATATAATTATGTATAATTATATACAAAATTGACATATTTTATACATAATTATATGTATATAATTATATACAAAATATGTCCATATTTATAACATTTTTTCCCGGGATTCTATTTCATTGTCGTTACTCTTTTAACTCTTTCAATATGTGAACAAAATTTTTTAAGTTAGAATTTAAATAATTAACGTGTTTTGTAAAAACACGTAGACGGCATGAATAATAACTGTATTGACACATGTTATGACGCATATAATTTTTTTTAATGAATGAATACGTATCGTACAAGAATGCATTGTATTTCTCGTACAATGTCGTCATCACTATTACCATCACCATTGGTGTTAGAATATCTTGCATGCAATGTACCTATATTACAAAAGACGTAAATAATTGTGTGATATTCAAGAGAATTTTAGTATTCATATTGTGAAAGATCATTCATTAATGTAGATTTTTTTTATATACACTGAGAAAAAAATACTGTTGATTCAATTAAATCTATATTATGGGCTGTCACTAACATAAGTAATTAATTCATGTATATTTGTATTGACATAAAGGCCTTGATTATTAAAATAATTTATATCTTTATGTCAATAAAAATATACATTAAATACTAATATTAATGACAGCTCGTAATATAGACTTTAATTGAATCAACAGCATTTTTTTTCAGTGTAAATTTGCGAAATATTTCTAGAGCGAGAAAAATAGGAGATGTTAAATGAGAGGAATTGATCAATCATGCACTTTTCTCGATGTTACATTTTATTCCAATATGCTATGCACAAGTTACATGATTTTATATGTGAAGATGTTTAGTCAAGCTTTTATTTAAAAAGATTTATATATTATGTTGTGCTAGTAAAACACAACAAAGCAATTTATCTCGTAGATATATACATATTATTTTTTATAAAATATTTATCGATTAATTAATTTTTCCGATTATTTGTATCAAAAGATATCGGAAAGAAAGTGATCTAATTCTTTATAATTATTTTTCTATTATTTATATATCTTTTACAAGAAGAGGATATAACGTGATAATAATCGATTGCAATGAATCTCGTTGTAGCGATAGATCTGCATGTCAAGTGATACTGAATAAAGGGACATAATGCGCTTCTCAAGCGTTTGTGAAAAAATCAATTAGAAATGACTAAAAATCATTGGTTTTCAATAATTTTTTACTTAAATACTATCAACTTTACAGAAAAACAGCAAGAGATAAAAATTGTTTATTTTCTTCTTATAAAATTCTGAGAATTTTTTCAGAATTTTTTTAGAATTTTTTAATATCGTATTTTCATACGACAAAAAAAATTGATAAAAAATTCTTTAAGTTCTATGAGAAGAAAATAAATGATGTATCTCTTGCAGACCTATCGTTACAACGAGTTTCGCCGTAATCAATTATTATCACGTCGCGTCCTTCTTTTGTTAGTTATCCTAAGTAGCCATCACAATCATGGCTGCGTTCTACTTAACAAACGCTCGTAGAATCATTAATCCTTATCGATTATCAAATGTTAAACAAAGACAAATAATGCTCGTGAGCATTGCGAATATTAAATGGAACGCAGCCATTTGAATCATGACATCAAAAGCGAGAAATGGCACGAAGTGACAATTTTTATTATGTGCCATTTATAAATAAAAACAATTTAAATAAAACAAAATGATGAGATTGCTTTAAAACAGTTGTAAAAATGGATGAAAACTATACTCATCCCCTCTGACAGTCAATAAATAATCATAAAAAGTGATAAAAGACACATTAGTGATTTTATTCAATTGGCAGTTTATTTTCATTTACGCATGCTTTATATTACGTTTTACGATTATTTACTGACTGTCAAGGAGGATAAGCATAGTTCATTTTTATAAATATTTTAAAGTAATCTCATCATTTTGTTTTATCCAAATTGTCTTTATTTATAAATGACATGTAATAAAAATTAATGTGTCATTTCACGCTTCGACGTCACAATTCAATATGACTATGGTGACTACTCAGCCTTAAGTGAAAAACAATTCGATGGAATCTCAAATTAGAAAAATTACTATTTCTAATTATTCAAAAAGTAAACTAAAAATTTTTTAAACAAATTTATTCTTAATAAATAATTATTTAATTAAAATTTATCTCAATTTATAATTTGTAATTTATAATAAAGAAAAACAAAATAGAAATCAATACTAAAAAAACAATGCGCTGAACTATTTAAAAAATATAACGGGCAATGAAAGATTTATTTCGACAAATACTCGTCTTGACACAGATTCTACAAAAAATTTAAAGATTATCTATTAGTGAAGATATTGAAGAAACGGAGTCTGCGAGCTTCAATGACTCATCGGCTGCCGGCTCTTTGCCTCTGATAACGAGACAAATAAGCGTACCACTTTGATGTTGAAAAGTGACGGTAGGAATCGCTTGATCTCGACCGCCGTTTTAACAAACACATCCTCCTCGGTGCCACCTCCATCGCCACCGTAACCATCGTAATAACTCATCGCACTTATTTTCCTCTCGTTTTCTTCTCGACTACGCCCAAATCCAAATTGAATTTCAAATGATCTCGAAAACACCGATCGTTCGAGCGAACGACGCAGCTCGAACTTCCGATGTTGTCTCGAATGTTTCGATATCCGTCACGTTTTAACTGGCACGGATTATGAAGCGCGAGAAGATACTCCGATGCAGTTTCGAAACCGTTACGATCTGACAGACTTCTATGCCGGACAGATTCAGCCACGATAACCATTAACCCTCACCCATAGCTTTTCCTTCGCTACGTCATACCAGGTATGTACATATGCCAGTATACACTATAGGACTATACAGCTCTCGTCACTCTCGAAATGACCTTGATTGGCTCGATGGAGAAGGCAGGAGAGGCGCACGCTCACTTTTCAGTGGCGGCTTTCGGATTCTATACATCTGTTTTCTACAGCTGAACTACTAAAGTGTACACTTTTGGAACTTAAAGTGAAATAAATATATGTTTGATATTTGACAAAAATGAGAAAAAAATTTTAGTGCGAGAATAATAAAAACAGAATCTGCTATTCACATTATAACGGTAAAACGCGATTGGTTGTCATTCTTAAATCTAGCCAATGGTTACGCTCATCTCAAATTCATCCATTTTGAAAACTTCGAGCCAGCATGCACGCAATTTAAAACGACAAATATTGCCAATGGTGATCCTTGTAACTTCTAATTAGCAAGACTGTTTAAATTTAAACCGTTCGAAATTAATTGTTGCGATCTTGCAATTATCAGTTGCTGTATTGCTTCAAAATTCTCGAAATATGTAAGGTATGCTATTGTCATATACTCACCTCGATCTTCTTTGTTTCTTGCCGAATGAATTCTGGCTCGAATATTTCTCTGTTCCATCCATACGAATTCATTTTTGTACACTTGAAAATTCTTATCCCGATGAGATCTGTGAGCTATCGAAAATTTTGCAACGATCGGTAGAGTCTAATTTATTCCATTGACCACATGTCTTCTTAATAATGTTAATGTGAAACTTCGTTCTCACTAGTTAACCTCACTTTTTCTGCACTGCTATTGTCAATGTCACGATGACGCCGATTCTTATCAAAATTGCGTGAGTTAATGACTGTAGGAAGGTTATTCGTCGTTCGTATAGTGGATTATCTTTCTGAATGATCGTATTGTACATCACTTCTGAACAATATCGTATATGCAGAGCAGAGAAAAAAAGTTTATTTCTTTTAACAGGTTTGTTTTGATAGGAAATTAACTCTCATTTATTAATACTAATTTAATTAATATTAATTTAATATATTTAATTAATTATTATTAATTTAGTACATTAATAATAATAATTAATTTGTCATATTAATTTGTTAGATTTGTTGTATACTCATATTCTAAATTATATCAATTACTGAAATAATCAATGTTCATAAACATTTAAAAATATATATAAATCAAAAATATATATTCCAAATTAATTAATTTCAACACTTAAATTATACAGAGTGTCCCTGAATTTTTCATAATACTTCAATAGTGTGTTTTGTAAGCTAAAGAGAAAAAAATATTATACAAATATAGGTCTTAAAATGCTTTATGTGTGTTTATTTGAATTTAAATTTATCTTTTTTGCGATAGTAAAAGAAATCTTCCTTCCATAATGATGATTTTTTTCTATCCTCATCGAAAGATGATAAATTCAAAATTATTGAAATAATCAATATTCATAAACATTTATTAAAATAATCATATTCATAAAAAATATATATGAATAAAAAATATATGTCATATGAAATCAAGGTTACATTAACAGAGACAGTACTTTGAGATGCAAACTTATTATATAAAATTATAAGTAAACTTATAAGTAAATTTCTTATACATTTCATATTTTGATTATAATTTATCCAGATTATTTATTATTAAAATTTTTAATAAAACATTTTAAGATCTATATTTATATAACATTTTTTTATTTCAATTCATATAAAATAGAATATACCATATTATTTGTACAGAAAATTTGGGGAAACTCCTATCTATCTTATATGTGAAATTTCTTAAAAGATACGATGATTGATGATTAATGACAATAATTTAAGTCACAATATGATTGTTTGAAAATCAATTGTCTTTATAAAATTGTAGAATCTAGAATTCGTTTCATTTACTTCTATTCAAAACGATAAATTTTACATTGTATCAAAATATTTATTGAATATCTATTGGATGTTTAACTTACAGATATCTAAAATGCACTACTGATTGATTTTTGGGACGCTGCCAAACAGTTTCAATTCCTGAAGATCAATACTACTTTGATAGAATTACTCGAATCTTTAAAAGAAGTTCTGTCGATGATTTCTATTGTTATGACTTTTGCGTACCGACAATCGGTTCCAACAATTGTCTGTAATCACACACAATTATAATAAACACGCAATTTTGCCGATTTATAAACACAATAACTAAGCAGAATCCGGGTTCATCATGATATCGCCTAATAACAAAAATAATGTGAGTCGCGATTATCTGACCGTGTCTATTTGTTAGTTTTTACAATCACCTGGAGGAAATAGGATCTATCGTGTTTTTAAACTCTCTACTATGTCACGGTTGACTTAATTGGCGCGGAGTCAGAATCATTACGACACGGTGCTAGTTTATCGCGACAACGATTATTGTTACAAAGTCTGTATTGCCTTTGGTATCGTAGTCATGTACAATATATTCGTACATATGTCAGCTCAAACGCATTTGTGTTACCATTTTTAGCTTTTATTACCACTGGAAATGTGCATCGCGTAACACGATAGTCGATGTAAATCCATTACAAAACAAATGTTCAATGTCTGCGAACATACAGACATTATTATGTTGCAAAGTAAATAAATATATTGAAAGGTGTACAAAAAGACTTTCTGGAACGCAAAATTGCAGAGCGCGATTTCATATCTAAAAAAGAATTTTAATCTCATATATTCCTACAGAAAATACGAAATAATTCCTGAAGTAATAATTTTTCCATGATTTGCTTTTTAATGCTTTTATATGTAAATTGACAACAAGAATCAATGTGTATAAAAAAAGACACATATATGTATGTAAATATGCAAATCACCTGCTTTATCAAATGAAAATTGTTTCTGACTGGATTGATCTTTTGACTTATTGAGCATTTAAAAAATTTTTTTAGTTAATTATCTACCCTTTCAATCTTTCAATTTTTTTCCATGATTAAAGTCCATACACATTTAGCAGTTAAAGGAATTAAGGTCTGATTGCATCAACGTTATTTTTTGAGCGAAACTTAAAACTCTTTTTATCTCGTTTTAAAACCGAAAAAGAGAGAGTTTTAAGTAAATATATCCGGATATCCGGAAAGTATTCAGTATCCGGCATTATCCGGCACTTTTTTACTATCCGCCCGGATAGCCAGATATCATTAGTATCCGGAATATATCCGATTGAAATTTGATGTCATTAAATTGTTAAGTTTTTTTTTCTTATATAACTATTCTAGAAATTAGTATACATAATCATAATGTTATAATATCTTATGTATTGTTGCAAAATTACATTTGTTTTCTCTACAGTTATCATTTCTATTGATACAATTCTTTTTACTCCTTTTTTTCTTTTTTTTAGTTTTTTTTACATTGCCTTGGAATCTGGTCGGATATCCGGAAAATATCGAATTCAAAAAATTGTCTTCTCGGATATTTAATGTTATATTCATGATACTATAATATCTTATACATTGCAAAATTACAATCTTTTTTTGTACAGGCTTTTTTTTTTAGAAGATTCTGATCAAATATCCGGAAAATATTCGACTCGAAGAAATTGCCTTTTCAGATACTCGATCGGATGTCGGATATCCGATATCCGGTATCCGGTAATTTTACGATCCAGTGTATCCCTAGTTTTAAGCCTCGCTTAAAATCAAAGTGATGGTGCAATCGGGCCTAAGACGCACAGAAGAGAATTAAAAAAATTACTATTTGCAGGCAATCCGTTCTCCTAACTTTTTAATAATAATTCTTTATTTAATATAATAATCCAAAAGTTACATCCTTTTTTAGCGCTATTAAAACTGTGGCACTGTGCCGAACCTTTTATCGATCCAAAGGCACACCCTGGTGCATCATGGTCACTGTCACATTAAAGCTGAACTTAATCTCTTATCCGATGGTTTAGATACGATGTACACGATTATCTAATTTAATAATTATTGCTATGTCACAGTTAAATTAGTGAAAAGAATCATTTAATTAGAAATTACTTCACAAAATAAAATGATCGTGCACAGCGATCGTGACATTTATGGACAAATATGGACATTTTATTTAAAATAGATTAATTAGTTTCCATTATCTAATTTAGCTATTATCGAAATAATTATTGCTGCTACTTTGCAGCTGTCGTTATGTATATTACGTAATGTTACAGTATCTTCTCAATGATAAAACTTGTCATATCAAATATATGTAATTATACAAATGTAAAATGTATTAAAATAATTGCACATTAAAATAATTGCACATTACAGTAATTGCACATTACAATTGCAAATAAAACATTGTAAATTGTTTTTTTATTATATGAATTTTATCTTTGCAAAATTCCATAATTCACCATGCTGCCCATAATTACCCTTATAATTAAGTTTGTCTGTATAACAGGACCAATATCGTGGGTGTTTTGCGAATCACCACATCGCAACACGTGTTAATTGTTTTTCTGCGCAATCCGGAGCGCAATTCGAAAACACCTAGTTACAGGTGACGGCACCGGGTGATATCGATTCTGTACCGCACGCGGTTGTATCGAAAATGACGCTGACGAGTGTGTGGTACGTGATACACTGGTTGGAATATCCGGTGAGATTCGCTCTGTTTCGGAACCAACTGTCCCTTCCCTCTTCCATCCGAGCTGTATCAGGCGACACCGATATACAAGTCGCTTGCTTACATGTGCATTGCACATTGAGCTGCTCTTTTCCTTATAAAGGATTCTCGTAAACGGTACCAAAAAAGAAAGTTCAATTTTCGTGAACCAGTTCTCCATCACCTCGTCATAATATTATATAATATGAATTTTTTTATATAAATATGAAAAAGTAGTATTATAGTGTAGTATTATCAATTTTATTATATATATGTGAAATATCGCATACAAAATTATTACTTCTTAATTATTTATTGCTTTTAAGAATATTTTTTAATAGAAAAATGATTTTATATTTATTTATGTATGTATTTAATTTATTATATGCTCGAAATTAATTATATTATCCTTATCTCTCTTTAATTTTAAGATGCATGAGTTAATTTTTTCGCTGTAAATAAAACTGATAATTTAATAATATTGAGAGTAATATGAGAGCCAATATTACATTGGCTTACAAGATTAAGTAAATTTAAGTTGAAGCCACGTTTTCGACCGACATGGTACAAGTTATTTTGGGAATTTTAAAGAAGCTACATGAGTCATTATGTTATGAGAACAGCTCGGACGGTTCTTTTTCGCCATATTTCGGATTGACGATGCATATTTTCAACGTTTCATAATCGTTTTGTAAATCAATTGACAATTGTTATCAGTGAGAAGAATATAGCAAGCTAGGTACTAATTTAATTGACATCACACATGTTAGTTTCGTTGTCAGTGAAAATCGAGAATGAATAATCTCCTTGACTTCAGGTAAAGATATTCTGGCATTAAGTCAACCGACATGAATCAACATTTGCAAACAACGAAAATTTATTAATGACAACTATAAATTAAATATACGTTTATCTTTCTGAACATTTATCTTTCTAATCTGGAATTTTTTAATACTATAAAGATTGCTATTACAAATGCTTTTAATTTATTTTTTATATATAACTTAATTTATTCTATTTCATAGGTTTTTTTTCGAAATCTCTTAAAGCTATTTAATTTTTGAGTGTCCAATGCTAATTAAATAAAACCGCGATGCTAATTTTTAATAAAGATGAATTTAGAAGATTCTTAACAAAACTTCAGTCAACTTAACAAACTACAGCTTTGGGACTTTAAACATTGGATAAGATTAAAAAAAAAGTTCTTAAATCTTTAACACTTTACAATTTTTTATATAATTTAATCCTTTTTTAATTTAATACTGCTACTGTAAAAAAATTAACTTTCAGCTTTACAGAAGCATTCACAAAATTCTTCTGAAATCTTAATTTTTAAAGGATTGCGAAACATTAAAGCGTTGTGTAGACATCACGAAGGCGCGAGCATGAGAGCAGAATGTTAGATGTTGCAAGCCTAAAAATATGTCGACTATACGCATCATAGTTCACGCGAACGAGAGGGATCGTGTTTTACATTTAAAAATGAATTTGGCAATGTGCCAATGATACATCCGAAAAAAATCTTCCCTTGCACAAAGACACGCGATTCAGAAATTTTGACGCACGAGTTTGGTTATTAAACGTGTTTGGTTCGCGTAAAATGAACCACTATCATTCATCGAGCCAGAAAATATTATAATAACAAACCTTGAAAGTAGTATTGGCAGGATGATGTACGTCGCCAGAACCAGATAGCCCTCCTCGCAATAAACGTGACAGAAGATTGTAGCGACCTAATGTCGACCACGCGTCTTTGGTTGCTTGTACAGGATAGCTAAGCAAAAATTTGTTTTTTTTCTTTAGTCTAAAGTACATGAAAAAATGTTACCGAAGAAGCGTTCATACTGAATAAAAGAGAGTAAAGAAAAAAGAAATCATGTATTTTATCTCCGAATCTAGATTCATTATTAGAATACCAAGATTTCATGAATATTGTAATTCACTTCATCAGAACAAGGTCAGAAGCAGTCTAACATTACATTTATTGTACGATAAATTTTTTGAGCGTGTTGTTTGGCTGCAGGAAAGATTCTCAGACCTCTCTATCCTAATAAATTTGAAAAATTTATCGTAAAAATTCTGTCTGTGATAAAAACGGACAAATGTAACATTAGCCTGATACAATATAGATCAGATTGTTATCGCTCTAAGTGAACTAAACGTTGGTATTCTAATAATGGATCTAGACATGTAGATAACTCATGAAAAGCATAACTTCTGTATAGAAAGTGCAAGTCTCAAAAGCATTAAAAAAAAAAATTAATACCAATTTGTTTTTCAATAATTAAATATTGATATGAGACAACTTAATTAATTGCTAAAGAAAGATTTAAGAGATCAAGTTGATTATTTTTCTGTAAATTATTCAAGGACTGCTTCGCAAATGTCTGCTTTATAGGTTCATTAAATTTATGTTGTTTTAATTCTTCTTATCTTCTGAATTGACTCATCAATTCTGTAAATCTAACTAATTCCAAGGAAGTAAAGTATAATATTTACAATTAAAAAGAAAAATTTCTATTACACAATCTCTCTCGAAACAATGTGATAGCGCTGATGTTTCACATGTTATTCGCCTCATCTCGTATCGCAAAACAAGCGCAAAACTTATTACAGGAATTAGAGCGTGACGGCTTACCCTTTCGCAAATTTATATGTTTTTGGTGGACGACCCTCTTCGACGATAGTTTTTACGTAGTAATACGAATAATTCGACATTTGTTTCGTGTTATAGAGAGTCACGAGGAATACAAAGCGAGGACAAACGGGATATAATCGGGATACGTGCAAGGCCGGAGTTCCATGCGCGAATTGTCATCCAACGCGAATCGGACTGTCAGTCCTCTTTCCTTCGCTGCGTGTTCGTATATGCACGCTTAGTCTGATACTGTGCCGTCGTTTATGCTGTGCTTATTTACTCCGCATACTCGGGCATACTCCGTATGCACGGGCATATATATAGCCGCGCCGCCGATGTTACTGAGAAAACTATAACGCTTTCCGAGATGTGACAATGCTGGTGTCCACTGTGTCCAGCGCAGAGATCTCGTTGCCAGCGCGTTGCACAATGCAAATGTTCCTGAGAATACGTCGACACCAGAAAATGTACAAAATAGGAAGAATGGGAGAGATAGCCAACATTATAATGCCAACTTGTTCTTCAATTAGAGTTCACCTGAACAGCCGTCCAGGTTCAATGTGATGTACCATTTTCGATTGATTTATAAATAAATTAAGAGATATAAAAAACGGTCAATCATTTTTTTAAAAGAGATTTTTGTATGAGAGACATTGAAGGGTTTTCCCATAAGGGGAAGAGCTTGAAATTTAATTATTTATCGAGTTTATGAGATTCTAAATGATTTTATGATTATCGAAGGGAAGTATGAAGTAGTAATGCACTACCTTTCATAAACACGCCTTTATTACGTTTCACGTACAGATACATAGGCTGACTTTCATACGCTACGCGCACGTAAAATACGTCGTCGTTGTAAGAAAAATAAAAAAGGGCTCATGCTCTTTTTATTTCCTTTCTTCCCCCCCACTTTCCTATTCCCTAAGACGCATTTATCGCTGCTCACTTTACGATAGTGATGGTGCACCAATGAGGAGTTCATAGATCGTCGCCTCTTTGGTTAGAGAGAGTCACGAGGTAGACGAGCCTCAGCCTACGGAGATTTTTTTACATCGATATTACAGTGTAACATTTTACTTGACAGCCATAGTACCCTTCATATCCGTATTAATTCCGTCGAATCCTTAATCGTGTAAATAAATAGGACAATACGGCTGTACTGTCTTCAACCAGGGATTTACTTTATGTCGAAGACAAGACTACTCGCATTTCTTAGATGATTTTTAAATGTCAAATATATGTACATCACAAAAACATTTTTCCCAATCTGTAATTTCCAAGTATGTATCCACGTTTTTAACGTTGATTTTACGAGCTACATATGTCACTCTGATTAATTCGAAGATCCACGTTAACGAGTGATTCAATAATTTTACAAATTTCTGCCCCATCGCTATCACGCAATTAGGAAGTTCACTTGACGAGATCATCTTGCAAAGTATATGGTTGTATATATGACGCTTAACGTATTGAATACATGTTTACGTATCTTTCGTCTTCTCCGTATGTACATAATTCGCTTGTTTTGCGTTCATTTATAACAATCTCTTTTCTTCCGACTTACGATAATCGCGTGTCTTTCTTATGGAAACCAATGTTCGGCGCGCATCAGAAAAGCGTCGTCTATGAAGAGAAATTTGAAGGTTTCCCTCGATTTCCATTCACAGGAGAGTCTCCTCAGAATAGTAACGACGCGAATATTCGTTGTCCTGAACCCACGGAGGCGAGGAGAGTTCTACGAGCTGCGTATCCCTTATAATCGCAGTCGTTGTGGCCGATCGTTGCAGCTGCAATCGACGAGCAACGTTGCAGCCGAGCGCGGCCGGGCAGCCTCGTCAACCCCCCTCGGATAAATCTCAGCAGGAACACTCTTCTTCCCTTGGCAGCTCGTGACCCAGGGAATCCTTTATTGCAAAAATAGAAGACGTAAAATAGAGAGTATTACATTATCGGAAAAATTGCATTTCAATAGTAGTGCAAGAAAAATTATAATCATTAATGTGCTTCCTCTAGATCTGTTTATGAATTTATTAGAAAGTAATATAGTTCAGAGAATCTTCTAAAATATTTGTAATCTCAAAAAAACGTCTTGTTAATTCGCAATCGAGGAGTTTGCACATGAAAATGCGCAAAATTATTATATATAAAATATATTGATGTACTAATTCTATTTTTCATTTTTTATTTTTCGAAATATTAATTTTTCTCATACCTATTGCATCTTTTGCAGATTTTTAAGCCTTTATATTTTTGAAATATTATTCTGTCATGTTTCATGGAAAACCCCTTGATCGTAAATATTCGAGTTTGTCGGTGGACAAATTGCGTTAAGTACCTTCGATCAAGGACCACGGTCATGTACAGATGGAAACTTTGCAGGACGTCGAATGTAGGGGAGAGGTCAAGTTACCTTCCTTAGTTCCATACTGCCCGGCGTGTATGAACTGCTCAAGCGTTGTGTTGTGATCTTCTCGTAAGGGATGGTGCCTCTGCAGAGCGCGCTTGGATCCAGACTCAGGGTTGCTTTCAAGGTATTCTTCTTCACCATACCGTTCACATTACTAACATTGGCGTTGAGGCCGATGATACGACTTGGCGAACAAGAGCGCGTGTTGGGCGATGAGTTCGTTATTGTGTCGGGCGGAGTGTCCGAGGATTGTGCTATCAGAGAATCGGAATTGGTGTCGGTAGTCGTTGTGCTCTCATTACCGTTTTTGCGATCTGTTATTGCGCTATCGATGTTGGCAGTCATATGACGTTCATCCTCTGGACGGTTGTTGCCATTGTCTACATTATCGTGGTCTTCAATATCACTGTTTCGATGTATTGCCTTGTTTTCTGGTCGATCTGATTGATCGATCCTCCTTTTGTCCTACAGAGATCATATAAATAATATACCTTAGTAGTAATTTAATTGCAATTGTAAAATAAAAGAAATATAGGATAACATTAAAATAGTTTTAAATGAAACATTTATTTTTTTTGCATTACTACTAATTGTAAGATCCTTATTCATACCGGCTTATTTTTTGCACGTCGCTCTACATTTATTTTAACTTCTAATATAGCCATATTATACAATAATAATTTATTTTAATAGATACGAGACTTATGAAAGAAGAATTATGATGGAATATAATTAAAATAAGATAATAATTAATTTAATAAGAGTAATGATTAAATACAATTAAAATAATGATAAAATTTCTAAAATTTCCAAATATATACCTTATTTTCAATCACATCGTCATCATGATCTTCATCATTGTCACTGTTGTAAATTTGTTCGAAGGTATCCATACTAGAATCACAGGTGTTGCAACTGAATCCTTGCTGACATCCCGTTGATTTTGCGTAAGACTCGCCGTATTTATCCTCGATTGATTTTTCATTTTCGGAATCGTAGGTGGTGGCACCCATAGCTTGATCTACACGACGTGCAACGGAACGTGGATCGCTGACCCTCGGTTGTATGTAATCCAACTGTCAGATAAGTTTAAAGTTCATTTTCTACACGTATGTTGAACAAAATATAATTTTTTCGTATTTCATTTTATACTGACATTAGACCGCACATTGATACATTCCGCTTCCGGATCCGGTCTCATAATTGTTATTTCACGATCGCAAATATGTGGCAATATGTCGAAATTAGGCGTGGGTTTATTTATTACATCAGGATCCTTTATAAAAAAAATATTAATTCGTAAATTATATTGCCTTAGATAATATTTCGATTAAATAATAAGAATAATTTTATTGTAACAGAGATATATAAAGTTTATAACAAAAGCAATATAGTTGAAATTCCTATTGCACTCTCACCTGTAAACAATAACCGATTCTTTCAGCAATCGTAGAGAAACTTGGCCTGTCGTCAGGCCGTGGATGCCAGCACCGCGTCATGATTCCATATATAGGATCTGGGCATCCCGCGGGTTTCTCAAGACGACCACCAGACTGTACCATCGACATGACTTCACGATTTGCACATCCGGTGTAGGGCATATATCCAAATGACATAATTTCCCACAGGAGCACGCCGAAGGCCCTAAAAATTATATTATAAGAAATAAGAACGTTATAGGTTTTACTTCTTTTTTATAATTTACATTAATGTGACAATTCTTTTTTCGACTAGAATTTGACATATCAATAAAAATAAATTATATATAAAAATGAAAAAAAAAACGTGCATATTTAAAAAAAAATTGTATAGGAATATTGATAATTATTGAGAATGACATGTTTTTTTTTTTAAGCAAATATGGAATACTAAGTCTCACCAGACATCAGTTTTTGTAGTGAATATGCCATCCAAGAAACTTTCGGGTGGCATCCATTTTATGGGTAGCATCGCCTTGCCACCTTTCCTATAATAATCGCTTCGATAAATGTCCCTGGCCATACCGAAATCTGCGATTTTAACGGTACGACCCGGTGCTTTAGTTGTCAATAAACAATTCCTAGCGGCGATATCTCGGTGTATAAAACGCGCTTCCTCCATATATTTACAGCCGTTTGCGACGTCATAGCCGCACATAATAAGATCTAGCATTGTCAATGATGTAGGTCGGTCCTGTAAAATCAAAGATATATATACATATATGTAGAAATTAGATAAAAATACGAACATTAATAGAAATATTTGAATAAACCACATATTTTAAAGTAGGTTCAAAATTAAGAACTATAAAAGAATACAGTGCAATATTTCAATCTCGCTTTTCTCTTAAATTATAATGTTGTTATAATGTTATAAATACTCACTGATCGAGGCCGTTCTTCACGTAGAAAATTCTTAAGGTCGCCTCCGGCTAATAATTCGAGAACGATGTATCTGGGATGTTTGTCAAAAGAGACGCCGATAAAGTGTACTATATTCGGATGATTAAATTTGCTCATTATTAACGCCTCCATCATGAAATCAGCTTCTGCTTGCGTCGTGGATAAAGATGGTAGCGTCTTGACGGCGACGGGATGTTCATCACCTCCGTATTTGTAAACGCCCTGGAAAACTTCGCCAAAGGCGCCTTGGCCGAGAGGTCTGCATTAAAAATATAATCGATCATTCTTACTTTATTTCACACAATTAAAAAAATTAAGCTTTTCTTTTATTTTTT